>NC_067478.1:74907651-75190151 GCF_947179515.1 Apodemus sylvaticus | reverse complement strand
TTTCAGAGAAACAACTAATAATTTTAAAAGTATAATACCAAGTATAGTGACATATTTAAATTCAAACAGTATTTGCTGCTGATTTGAAATTCAAATTTAGTGAAGTAAACTGAATTTCTATTTGCTAAATCCAACAACCCTAAAAATGATTTAAAAAAAAAATCCTTGCAGGATGCAGGATCAGCTTCCTTGACACACCTGGAAGTTTGTGTCTGAGCTCTACAAACGTCCCAGTTAGCCAGATATTTTACATCTGTGAATGCACCTGGGTTTATTTCTGAGCAATTTGGTGACATGCTTTAGGAAATGTTGCCTGTTACATAATAGTTCCCTTATTTTGTTAAATCTACACAATTCCTTTATAATACCACCTATCAATGATTTTTAGCACAGTAGCATAGACACTGTGATGCTGGCTTCAAAATCTCTCAAAAAGCTAACCTTCATATATTTTCTAGTTTTATCAGCAAGACAGAGTAGAGAAAAGGAGCAAATTTTCATTGCAGGGTTTTTTCTTCATTAATTGAGCACAGCAACACACTGTCCTCTGACTGGGGGCAGCAGCCTGGCAGGCAGAGGTGGAGCCTGTGATGTAACCGCAGTAGGTCTTTGTGGGAAAAGCATTTCCTAAATGTGAAATGTATGTAAGTAAACTGAAGTCCCCCAGCCTCCTCTTTATACGTGCGGACTTGCAAGAGAGAATTATTGCTTCTCTCATTCTTCACAAGAAGGCTTGAGTTTTTGGTCAACCAAAGAATTCCTTTTAGATGGGTCAAGATTACCTATGTGTTTCCCACATACCTGGTGTTGCGAGGGGGGGCTGTCTGTAAAAGAGGATCAGTATACTGATCTTAGGATACTGACAACTATGCAGTATGTCAGTTTACTGGTTAATTGTGATGGCACAATTGGAGTTATACAGCTCAAAGTGTAAGTCTGCTACAATCCAGAAAGTTCCCTGAAATAAAACATTATTTTGCTGTTCTTAACATCAATGTCTTACAGTGAAAGCATTCGGGGGTTTTTTGTTTGTTTTTGTTGTTGTTGTTGTTGTTTTATTTTCCCATAAGAAAGGTTAATAAGAAATATCTCCTAATGGTGAGGAATAACAAGAGTGTGTGCCTTTGGCAACATTTCAGCCAGATTGATCTCAAAAGGAAACTTCTGGGAGAAAATGACACTAAGACTGTTGTTATACCGTGTTGTCATAAGACAGCAAGGAACTATGACGTTTATCCCAATGTAGGCACGCTACCTGCTTTCCACCATATTGGCAATAGCAGTTAAGGACGGTTGTCAAGCGACAGACACAACATGCACACACTGCTGGGATGCAGAACAAAGCCTGGGTGGCTACCTAAAATCGCTCTCTCCAAATGACAGCCCCAATTTATGACACCAGTCTAAAGCTTGCGGAGATTTGAGACGCCTTTTTCTCGGTTGGTGGGGGAAAGGAGATGAAATTTGGAAAGCTCCAAGCAGTGGCCCAGAGCTTCCATCCGTCTGTGCGGGGCAGAAAGGCTTACACACATATTCATTAAACTTGATCTGAAGCAAGCGAGTCTGTGAGGTCGTTTCTGAAATATTCATAAGGTCTGTTACCGGACTCGCCACTTAGAGGTTGAACAGAAACACGAAGAGGGGGAGCAGTGGTGCCCACACTTGGAAATAAAGGCACTAGGAAAAACAGCACACCTCACTCTACGGTTCCTGTTTTAACAGCTCTCAGGGCTGTTCTCTGCCTGCCTGTTCAGCTGCACCTGCCCTGAGATGCTCCAAGAGTGGAGTTTCCCAGAGTGGGAGGAGGCGTGCTCGGCAGCCCCGCAGACCTGACTCAGGGTGGATGCTCAGAGACCTCCAGTCTACAGCTCTGCCACTCTGCTGCCTGGCACCGCCCCGGGGCCTGACCATCTGGACAGAGGGCTCCCCAGGGGCCAGGACCCTCCACTGGTCTCAGCCAGGCCGCCCCTTTGTCCCCGTTTGGGATCCCTTCCTAAGTGCCAGCAGTGGCGTTTAGTCGCTAGGCGACCCGCGCCCCCGGGGATGCAAACAGCTTCCAGCTCCGACCCGCAGCGCCGCGGGTGTTAATTTCCCCCGCTCAGGATGAGAAAGAGGATTTGGTCTTGGGTGACTCCTGCGCTCCTGTACCCAGGTAGCGCGCACTTTCATCCACGTCCCCTCACTGTCCCCATTTCTTTTGTACCCTACACACACAGGTCAGCCGCCACCTCTCTTTTCTTCAAGGGCATTCACCCTTGGCTCCTCTGGGGTCGCGACTCACCGGGGCAGAGACAGCGGTGGGCTCAGCAGCTCTGAGATCGCGACAGTGTGGTCTCCATCTCTGCCTTCGCTTCTGCAACGCACTAGCGACCGTGATCCCCGCGGCTGGTCCTCGCGCCGATGCTGGACAGAGGCGGCCGCGGCTGCCGCACTGGCTGCGGGCGCGGGAGGGGCGGGGGCGGGGCGGGAATCTGGGTCGCGTGGAGCCCTGTAAGCCGGGATGCACCCTGGGCAGCGGGCGGAGAGGAGGCGACCAAGAGCTGCTGGGGAGGGCGTGCAGAGGTTTCCCTGGGAGCAAGACGCTGGTGGCGACTGAGCATGCTCAGTCGCAGAACCCCGGGGCGCGGGCGCGGCGGGGGAGGAGTGAGCGCAGGCCCCGGTGCCAGATTGTGGGAAGAAAGGGTTAAAACTGCGCACTTGCCCGCAGTGGCCTAGTTTAATTGTGCACGAGTCAGAGTCAATCAACCTTAAAGAAGTCCAGGGCTGTGAACCCGGGGAGAACTGCCAGTGGGATTCCTGAAGAATCTAGGGCGAGGTGTGTTCTCCAGATCCTCCGAGGTGGATTATCCAGAAGTCAAAGTTCGTTTTTAGTTCATCTTCAACCTCATCCCAATCCAGATACCCAACCCTCACTTGCTTTCCTATGTGTTCTGACTCCCAGGCATCCCCCCCCCTTTGTTGATTCTTGGACAGGTCAGGTCAAGTTTTCAAAGAGCCAGCTCTTTAATTAGGTGTAACTGAGAGCTCAGGTCGGTCTTCCCAAGTCCATACCTGTGTTTCACCCAGGGCTTCATAAACAACAGCTCATTACAAGTTTAAGTATAATGGGAGGAATTATAGACATCCTGGTCAGCAGTTATTTGGGGGAACACTGTCTTGCAGTGGGATAGCCTAACTCCTGAACACCCACCCCCTTTCTCTCAGTCCAATTTTCGGTTTTATGTAGAACATCTTCATAGATACGAGTTTCTGAACAACACAGGGAAACTGACTTCTTCAAAAGGCTTTGATTTTGCTTGTGGTGTTCCGTTCTTTCTGGTTTACCATACCCCTTGAATTCTACCTCATGAGAACCTACTCACTGTGATCAATGCCACCTTCTCAGAAACGTGGTTCCAATACAAGTTAATGCCTAGCAGTCAGAGATCATCCTGGCATGAGGCTGTCACATAGTAGAGTTGGTTACTGCTATATAAGAAGGTCAAACAACCTAGTCAACTGTTTTGTGCAGGCATTGAAAAGTGTGCTGAGAAAACAACAGATGAGACAGACAGGGTTCTCTTCTTCAGAGAACTTACCATCCTGAAAAGAACAGGCAAGCCGGTGGTGGCCGCACTTGGGAGGCAGACGCAGGTAGATTTCTTGAATTTGAGGGCAGCCTGGTCTACATAGTGAGTCCAACAACAACCACAAAACCAGAAAAAGGCAATAAATACCAAAATAGAGATTATCATCAAGGACAAAGTCAAGTTGTTTTTGACTTTGTGTTACCCGTCAAATGAATCTGCAGAGACTTGACTCATCTCTCTGAAACAATGGATAAAAGTATTAATAATGGCCCCAGGCTAACCAAAGTGTATGGGTCCTTGGTAGTCTGTTGTTAAACCACTGATTTTTTTTTCTCCTTTCATTTGGTTTCATCAGCTAAAACTGTTCTAATCTCAAATTATTTGTAGGAAGAACCTGCCATCCCAAGTAATGAGTAGGAGGCATGTGTTGGGGGAGACAAGCATCCAGTCTCCACACGATTGTATCTATTAGATAATTTAAGGAACAGTGCTTGTTAAAGGGCCAAAGTCAACCTGGATTCCCAGATCTTATGAGTCTCTTACCTATATTTACGGAAATAGTTTTTCTCCAAAATAGCTCGTCTGAGCCTCTACACCTTCCTGCTCTGGATGACATAAGCATTTCACTCTGTTGTTGGCTGAGCCTGAGAACCAACTCTCCTGAAGCTTGTTTGTCTATCCATGCTATCCATGGGTGTCCACAATGACTAATGACCAACCACTTTGACACCTGCATAATGTGGACACCTGCAGGGTAAAATCTCATTCATCTTTTTATTAAAGAACTTAGTAGATGACTAATATGTAGGGGCTCCCCAGTGAGTTTACCAACTACAGGAGTGCTGGTCCTTCCGACCATGGTTCTCTTCAGTGAGTCTTCCTGCTAACTGTGGAATGAATTCCATATCATGCAACTTAACTTGGCCCTTGCCTGGTTTATGAATTTCCCATTAGTCACAAATATATTTTTTTCTTTTGGGTTATGAGTTGCTTTTGGATTAAAATGAAAACAAAGAAAAAACAAAAAAACAAAAGAAGAAGAAGCAGAAGCAGAAGCAGAAGAAGGAGGAGGAGGAAGAGAAGAAGAAGAAGAAGAAGAAGAAGAAGAAGAAGAAGAAGAAGAAGAAGAAGAAGAAGAAGAAGAAGAAGAAGGCACGTGTGATGATGCACAGTTCCTCACCTAGCACCCGGGAGGCTGAAGCAGGCAGATCCAGATCACTATGAGTTTGTGGCCAGCCTGTTCTACATAGAGAGTTCCAGGCCAGACAGGGTTACATAGTTAGACCTTGTCTCAGGAAAAACAAACGAACAAACAAAAAACAAAGCATAACAACCCATAAAAACTTGATCAAAAGATTAACGTGCAATCAACAGCAAAGAGATTGAGACCATATGAATTATCTTTTACAAATAATGTGCATAAAGAATCCACAGAAGAGGACTTGCACCCAGAGTCACAGCAGGAGAGCTGAAGAGAGGCTGGGGTAGAATCAGAAGCTGCTGTGTTCTGTCATCTCCTCAGGCTGGGTGCCGACTCACCCTTAGTGACCCAGAACTCAGGTCTTTCCGGGATAGTGACATACTCCTTGGTGGCATCACTTGTTGAACATTCTCTTTAGGAATTTATTTGACTAAGAATTTCCCCACCCAAAGGTTTCTTTCCTTAGCAAGATTAGATTGAGCAACAAGCAAATAGGAATGTCTCATGGAGATCATTTTGTGGGTGGGGTGGATGCTGGGCCGTCTGTTTATCCCCAGTCTAGCCTGAGCTTTGAGTATTGTGATTTGGAGAATTAGGAATTGGGAGAGAATTCTAGGACGAATTTTCCTAGTAAGTAGCCAATCCATGGACTTAAAAATGTTTTAGGTCTTGTGCAAGTTTGCTTAATTTCGAAAAGTTGAGAAGTGAATAGAAATTCACCACACTTTAGAGAAGAATCTGGATCTTTAGTTGGTCAGGCTTGAAGGATTCATTGTCTTGACTCTCCATTTACTCTAGACATTGACTTGGAGGAGACTCAAGCAGGATATTGTCCCCTTTCTAATCCACTGCGGGCAGGGGGGACTCTCTACCCTAGAGAAAAGACAGATCTCACACCTGGGAAGAGAATAAGTATTTGTTTGGGAGAAAAGAAAACAAGGAATTATGGAAGAGAGTCAATAATCAGTAATCAATAATGCGAAAATATCATAGCTGGTCTTCTCAGGAATGGGTACCAAATAATCTCAACGAGTCTGCTATTGCGTGCTATCTTCATGAATATTGTGGCCTTTTCCTCCCCGTTGTCTTTTCAGTCACAATAAATTTTGTTGGCTTTGAAGAGAGATGAAAATGGTCCCACAATGCAGATACAGTGAGAAACTGAGTTAATTTACTTGGAAGAATTCTGGTGGATATTCAGTTCAGAGCAAAGAAAAAGTATAAGCAAAAAACTTGTATAAAATTACATTAAAAACAAATGGCTTGGTCACATCAAATTACCGGCAGAGCATCCCCGAAGGAGGCTGACATACACACATCCCCGAGGGAGGCCGACACACACATTCCCTTACTGGGAGTTTATTCTAAACCATGTTATGATTCTTTTGTGGTGGAAGTTCTTTATAAATATTTTCAGATGTAAGATTGATACATTTTTCATTTATAGCATTTTGTACAGGTGTTGAGCAGTAGGATACCAAAGCAGTTGATGACGTGTATCAGACCATCTGACCTAAATTGAAGGCCTTTTTTACAATAAAGGGAGAAGGCCTACAGGTTTATTTGTGTTGCTATGAACAGAAGTGTTATGCATTTATCTGTTTTTTTTTTTTTTCATACAAGGTTCCACTCTGGGGCCCATGCTGGCCTGGGATTCACTGTGCAGTACAGGTTGGACTTGAACTCAAAGCACTTCTCCTGTCTCAGCAGGATCAGTGCGTACCACCGTGCCAAGCGTGTTTATGTTTGAGATGAAGTCTCCCTATGCATCCCAGCTGGCCTCAAACTCTCCAACCCCTACCCCTGCTTTCCCAGTGCTGGGATCACAAATGTGAGCCTCAGGACTTGGCCAGAATCAGGAGCTTTTCAGTTTTAGAAACTGAAGATTTCTGATTCATTTGAATATCTAGATAATTAATTTCTTTTTATATGAGGCAATGTTGAAGGTCAAATTTGTTATAGATATTGGGGCTTTGAATTTATTTTTTCTTACCAGCTTGTGGTAGAAAGACATGAAATGGGATATGGAATGCACATTCTTTTCCATGGTAGTTGTTTAGGTGGAGAGAAATGTTTGATTTATACTAAGAGCAGGCAGATACACCTTTTTTTGTCTCTATAATTATCTTTAAATTTTAAATCTCATTTTATTTGTGACAAAATGATAATAGTGATGATAGTGTGTGTGTGTGTATGGGAGTGCATAGGCCATGGTTCCTATGTAAAGGTCAGAAGACACCTTGCTTCAAGGATCAAACTCATGTCTTGAGACTTTAAAGCAGAGCCATCATGCTGGCCTTGAATATACACATAGACACACATACACATAGACACACACATACACATACACACACACATACGCATACGCATACGCATACACATACGCAACACATACGCATATGCATATGCATATACATACATATAAATTTGTTTATGTGTATGGGCATTTTGCCTACATATATGTATATTCATGTATGCATATGCACTAAACACATGCTAGACACCTGAGGGGGCCAGAAAAGGGCACCTGATCTACTGAAACTGGAATTAGCAATGGTTGTGTGTTCACCACTGTGCTGGGAACCAAACCAAGATCCTCTGAGAGAGAGGCAAGTGCTTTTAATCACTGAATGATCTCCAGCTCAGTGTTACTTATTTAAATGTCAAAGCAACATATGTATGTATATTTTTGGAATTATGGGTTATAAGTGTACATTGAATACACTGATGGGTGTGTGAGAGACAGGGAGGGAGGGAAGGAGGGAGGGAGGGAGGAAGGGAGGGAGAGAGATGGGTAAGTGGATAGATGGGTGAATAAGATCGCCTATGTGAAGTCTCTCGTCTTTCTAGAACTTTCTGAGACTATTTACATTTCAGATATTTTGTTTCATTGTCTGTACCCCAGATGGCACTTCCTTCTTTCTTTCTTTCTTTCTTTCTTTCTTTCTTTCTTTCTTTCTTTCTTTCTTTCTTTCTTTCTTTCTTTCTCTTTCTTTCTCTTTCTTTCTTTCTCTTTCTTTTTCTTCCTTCCTTCCTTCCTTCTTTCCTTCCTTCTCTCTTTCTTTCTTGCCAGGACCTTTCTGTAAAACACTGTCTGTTCTATAGGCCTTGAACCTACAGGTATCTGTTTGCCTTTCCCTCAAGAGTACTGGGTTGGATCCCTAGAAACACACACACACACACACCTACACACCTTATATAATTTATACATCTGATGTATACATACATTACATTATATATCTCTCTATATATATATAGATATAGATATGTAGATATATAGATATATAGATATATAGATATATAGATATATAGATATATAGATATATAGATATATAGATATATAGATATATAGATATAGATATTTCTTTCCTCTACTAACTTAGTTCTGGAACCACACCAGAGAAATTTACTTCAGTGTCACGCTGCTATTCAACATTGTGGGGTGCTACATGTCTGCTTCTGCAGGGCACTGAGGACATTCAGATGAACAAACAGAGCATGACTTCCAAAGGTTCACAACCTGATAGAAAAGGATAAACAGACACAGTTCAATGTCAGGCAAAAGGGAAAGCTGTGCACTATAGATTAGACAATTTTCTTATAGGAATCTCTTGCAGGGAATGTCTACGACATGCAGGTATTTCCTATACACAATGGCAATACTCCAAAGCAGGTCAACTCTAGCTTCATATCCACTGTGACAGTGTCCTGTGCTTCATACAGCACAGTTCTGTAGTTCCTTTAAAAGTCAGTGGTTTTGCATCTTATTTAAGTGTATTAATTACGACATTGGATGGCCTGGAGTGGTGCATTTTTGAAAGTCTGACCTTTTAGCTCTTAGATTCCCACATAAAAGCTGAGCTGAGAGTACCATTTTTTCTTTTCTTTTCTTACTCCTATAGAGAGAGCATTTCTTCTACGAAGCATCTCTGAAGTATAGCGTTGGGAGCTCAGCACTGTTAACTTCTTTTACTTCAACTCAACAAGCAGTTCTCAAGTGCCTGCTATAAATGAGACTCGTTTCCAGGGAAGATTTCTATTCAGTTCCTGAAACAGTTGGATATATATATATATATATATATCCCCTTTTTAATTTGACAAATCATTTCAGCCATGACTTCCTTAGAGCACATATAGAAAGGACAACAGATTGCAGAATCAACAACACTTTATTTTTATCTGTGATCATGATTATTATTTGTAGTGCTGGGATTGGGTCCAGGGCCTTGTACATACGAGGCAACTGGTCTACCAGTGAGCTAAATTTCCAGACCAATCAACAGTGTTTAGAGGCAGGAAAGTATGCAGTGAAGGTACAGAGAAGAGAACTGGAGGCTTAGAAGCCATCGGCTGGGACCTAATATATGTTGTTTGTTTTTTTGTTTTTATAACCTCTATTCTTTTTTTTTTTTTTTTTTTTTTTTTTTTTTTGGTTTTTTGAAACAGGGTTTCTCTGTATAGCTCCGGATGTCCTGGCACTCACTCTGTAGACCAGGCTGGCTTCGAACTCAGAAATCTGCCTGCCTCTGCCTCCCAAGTGCTGGGATTAAAGGCGTGCGCCACCACCGCCCGGTGATAACCTCTATACTTTTATGGACCTGGAAAGCATGGTTTCTGTCTGAAGAGATATCTCAGTGGTTAATAACACATACTGTTCCTCTAGAGGATCTGAGTTCGGTTCCCACTCACATCAGGCAACTGACTGTAACTTCAGCTCCCAAGGATTTGACATACCTTCCTCTGCCTTCTGTGGGTACTTAACACATACATACACATAAACAAATATAAAAATGAATCTTAAAAAAAGTAAAGAAGATTAAAACTATGATTTATTTAAAGAGATAGAATTCAGTTATACTTTCCTGGTCTCTGTTCTGCTTTTATCCCCCAATCAAAGTTCTGAGGGACTCGAGTCTCTCTAACCAGAAGGTTGACAACTATCCTAAAATTTAGAAGTCATGGACAACCACCCAAGAAAAAACTCGATATGGCAGCAGCAACACCACCATGCGTTCCACCCTGTGGCAGTGTCAGCCTAAAGTCACAGGAGTCAGTCCAGGAAAACAACACAAGGGCTTGTAGTACTGTTCTCATTCAAAGTGCAGAAAACTCACTAGGAGATCTAGTCACCTGGTACCCCTGGGACATCATCCACAGTCACATGGGACATTCAAATAAGAATCCAGAGCATTTTATTTTGTTGAGCTGAGAACTTGAGAGGAAAAATATCAATACTATAGCTAGTTACATGGAAAGTGCCTGTAAAACTGTGGATAGGTTATATTCCGGTTGAACCAGGCTTTTTGTTGAATGGGTAGAAAGGAAACAGAAAAGTTGGTCCAGCAGATGTGATTCAGCATTATCTGGATAAATGACTTCCAAACAAGCAGCCAGCACACTACCTGGTTCCCTCGAATCTGAATCCTCAGGGCATGGACGCAGGCCCGAGTACTGTGAAAACTCCCCTAGGTGATTCTGGTACAGGTATCTAACTAAGAAACACTCAGGATAGAAGTCCAGTTCTCTAAAAGTAGTAACCAAGGCTCATTAGCTTCATATCCTATTCCACGTTGAAATGAAGTAATAAAATGTCTATGCTGCTCCAGGTGGAACCCTCTAAGCAGGCCTTCTCCAGATTGGCCTCATCAGGCTAGTTCCTTCCTTTGTCCAAGTGAAGCCAATTCAGAGTTAGCACAAGGGTGAGAGTATTTAATAGGCACACACAGAGAGAAGCCAGCAAGCCAATTGCCCCCAAATGCTGTCCACCCTGTACCGTTAATGTGTCTTAGGCTGTGGTAGGCATGGTAAGGCTATAAGGGACTGAGGCAGTCTATGTTTGAGGGAACGTGATGTCATTGACAGAGAGAGGAAGTGTGATGTCGCTGACAGAGAGAGGAAGAGCCTTGCAGCCTTAAAGCGAAGCATTTACAGAATTGCATCCAACGTTCAAAGAGTCTTACTTTATGACAGGCCTTGTTCAAAATATTATAGAGATCTGTATTTCATCTTTATAACAGCCCTAATGGTAAGTCTATTATTATTCCCATTTTACATATAGATGAGGAGCAGAGGCAGAGAGAAATCAGACTGCCAATCTAGTAATGACGGACGAGGCCAGATTCCAAGTTGTCTGATGTAGCCACCTGCGGCTAAGGGAACCAGGCTCACCTGGAAGGAAAGCTGGGGCTGAGATAGAACAGGCTTGTGTTAGAAATAGGAGCCAAGATGAGTTTTCTGACCAAGGCCCAAATTTTAATGGGTGACTCCGAATTTAAGGTTGGGGCAAAAACCTTCCCCCAAGGTTTGAGGGTCTGCTCAGCGGGTGTTAGCTCCACTGCTCCACTCCTCCACAGGGGGTCGCCTGCTTAATTCAGGAGGTTGTAGATCTGGAAGAACAATGGACTTCATCTTGGTCCCAGAACTCCACCCTAAGTGGGGGAGATTGTGGCTAGCACTGAAGTATATGTAAATGCAGACACACTCATACATCCCCATGACCATATATATACATATATAAGCCCAGCACATAGAAACATAGTTAAGCACATATGACTACACATGCATGTACATATGAATACACACATGTACATATGAATACACACATGCACATATGAATGCACACATACATATGAATATGAACTTACACACATATATATACATGCACACATATGCATGCACTTATGAACATACAAATGCATACACACATGGGCATGCACATATGAAATCACACTTGTACCTTGTGTTGGTTTGAATCGGAACGGCTCTCATAGACATAAGGCACTACTAGGAAGTGTGGACTTGTTGGAGTAGGTGTGGCCTGATTGGAAGAAGTGTGTCTCCGTAGAGGCGAGTTTTGAGATCTCATATGCTCAAGCCAGGCTTAGTGTGGCTGCCTGTGGATCAAGATATAGAACTTTCAGTTCCTTCTCCAGCACCATCTCTGCCAGGATTCTTCTATCCATGATGATAATGGACTAAACCTCTGAAACTGTAAGCCAGACCCAATTAAGTGTTTCTTTATAAGAGTTCCTGTAGTTATAGTATCTCTTCACAGCAATGAAACTCTGAGACACGTGAACATATAAACACACAGGTACATTTATATATGAATACACACATGTACATATGTACACACACATATATGTAAACCTCTATACAAACACATGAACACATAAGTATAGACATACACATGCATATATGAACACAATGCACATATGAACACACATACATATGCACACATGAACACAAATGCACATTATGCATGTACATGCACATAAAACACACACATGAGCATATGAAAACAAACATGCACATGAAAATACAAACATAGGAATAAATATATGATTATATATACATATATAAGAATGTGCACATATGAATGAATACATGCACACAAATGCACATTATACATGTAATGCACATAAAACACACATGAGCATATGAAAACAAACATATACATGAAAATATAAACATAGGAATAAATATATGATTATATATACATATATAAGAATGTGCATATGCACATATGAATGAATACATGCACATATAAATATACACATATGTATATGTATGCATAAATTGCCAAATAAACACATACTTATATACATATGAACACAAACATTCACATGCACCTATGAACCATATCCATGCAGATATCATACACATGCAATATGAATAGATATGAAATATGTCCATGTACACAATCACATATGAATACAGATATACACATACTTGTACATATAAATACATATTTATACAAGCACATCTCCATGCACACATGCACATGCACATGCACGTGTGTATACATACCCATTCACAGCTGAATTTTATTAGAAAATTAATGTGTGTGTGTGTGTGTGTGTGTGTGTGTGTTTTAAGAGTACAAAGATAGACAGACAAAAAGAGAATAAGACAGGTGGAGCTAGACAGAGACTTTGGAGGCCAGAAGAATGTATTGGATCCAGTTGAGCTGAAGTCACAGATGGTAAAGAATCAACTAACACAGTTGGTCCTTTGACATTTCCATTCAGTGACATGCATGCTACCCATGCCCAACTAAATGATCAGAAGTACCACACGTATGGTCCCCACTCCCAGCCACATGCAGTAAAATTTAGAGAAACGCTGTTGGCTTTTTGACCCAAGTCAGAAGAACCACAGTGAGGGCCAGGTTGAAAAGAGAGGCTAGCAAGAGTGGGGCAAATTCTGTTTCTACAGAATTAAATCTGCACGTTTACACTTCACAGTCCAAACCACACTGTGCCAAAGACTGTAGTGCTGGCAGAAGTGTCCAGACAGAGTAAAGGCATCTCCAAGCAGTGACAGAAATACAAGAGTGTGTTTTGTTTTGTTTTGATTTTTGAGGCAGGGTCTGGGTCACCATAACTGGCCTGGAGCTCACTATGTAGAAGAGATCAGCCTTAGCCGCCCTGATAGCCCTGCATGTGACTCATGGATGCTGAAGTGGTACGTGTGCCACTGAACCCAGCATAGTAAGTGTTTCTTATATTATATAGTGGACATCAAACAATAACCATCTAGAAGAAAGGGGGGTTGGAATCTTACTTCATAATATACACAGGAATAAACTTCAGAGAATCAAACATTCCCATGTGGAAAACTCAGGATGAAAACATTCTGTGTTATGGGATTGGAGAGATGGCCCAGGGGTCAAAAGCTTCTGCACTTCCAGAGGATGTGAGTGCTCTCAGATCCCAAATGCCATCGACAGTGGTCTGTAACTGCAGTTCCAGAGGATCCAGTGCCCTCTTCTGGCCTTCGAGGGAACTGCAAGCATTTATACAGACCCAGCACATAAAAGACAATTAAATTAATCTTTAGAGCTTTTTCCTTTTATGATGCCCCTTCTGTAAAGTCTTGACCCTGAGCACTGGGCACTTGGAGCCCTCGGTGGCAGAAGATCTTTCCAATGCTTACACACTGTGGGTATTGCCTGTTTCCTTCAATTTGAGTGTCTCAATTTTCATATCTATGTTTTGTTGTTTTTTAAAATGTAATCATTCCATTCGTTTGCATCTCAAATGATATTCCACTTCTAGGTCACCCCTCCACCAACTCCCCATCCCACACCAGCCTTCCCCCCGCCCCTTTGCCTGTATGAGTCTGCTCCCCCACCCACCCACACTTTCCAGCCCCACCACTGCTCTAGCATCCCCCTGTGCTGGGGCATCCAACCTCCAGGAACCAAGGGCCTCCCCTCCGTCCCCTCCCACTGCTGTCAGGCAAGGTCCTCCTCTGCTACATAAGTATCTGGAGCCATGGATCCCTCCAGGTACAATGGTCCTTGGTTGGTGGTCTAGACTCTGGGAGACTAGACTGGGAGACTGACTAGGTGGTCAGGCAATCCTATGTTGTTCCTATGAAGTCGCACCCCCCCTTGGCCCCTCCAGCCCTCCTACCAGCTCCCCACCAGGTTCCCTGAGCTCAGTCTGATGGTTGGCTCCAAACATCCACATCTGGTTTTGTGGATCTGGTTAGTTGCTGGCCGGACCTCCCAAGCAACACCATACCAGGTTCCTGTCAGCAAGTACTTCTTGACCATGGCAATAGTGTTGGGTTTAGTGTCTGCAGATAGGATGGATCCCCAGGTGGGGCAGTCCCCAGATGGCCCTTCCGTCAGTCTCTGTTGCATGGTTTTTTTTTTTTTTTTTTTTTTTTTTTTGTCTCTGTTCTTCATTTGGATGGGAACATTTCTGGGTTAAAAACTTTAACAGGTTCTATCTCCCCCTTCTCTGCCCATTTCAGCTAAAGTCATCCCTGTTGGCTCCTGAGAGCCTCACATTTCCCTGGTGTTTGGGACCTTCCAGTGGCCATCCCCAGTTCCTCATCCCCCATGTTACATATTTTTATTCGATTTCCTGACCCTCTGTACCTCTCTTGAATCTCCTCAGTTCCTGATATTGCCCCCATATTTCCTCCCCCTCTTCCTTCTCCCCTCCTGTCTCCTCCTCCATTTACAATTAGTTTTTGTGCCTGGTGATTGACAGGAATCCAATTTCATTCCTCTACATGTGTGTGTCCAGTTTCCCCCATGTGTTAGTTTGGGTTCTCTAGAGTCACAGAACGTATGGATAGTCTTTATATAGTTAGGGAATTTGTTGATGACTTACAGTCTGTAGTCCAACTCCCCAACAATGGTCAGCAGCAGCTGTGGATGGAAGTCCAAGGATCTAGCAGTTTATAAGTCCCACGAGGCAAGCAGGCAAGGAAGAGTGAGTAAATCTTCCTTCTTCCAATGTCCTTATATATCTCCAGCAGAGGGTGTGGCCCAGATTAAAGGCTGTAGGTCTCCAACAGAGGGTGTGGCCCAGATTAAAGTGTGCCTCCATTCCTTTAATCCCAGATGATCTTGAACTCGGATATCTCCTTGTCTTAATCTTCTGAAATTCATAGCCACTATGCTTCAAGATCTCCATGCCAATTTCCAGGTCAGAAACTTATATCTCTGAGCCTCCAGATTAGGATCCAATTCTAGATTGTAGTTCATTCCAGATATAGTCAAGTTGACAACCAGGAATAGCCACTACAATCCACCCCTTGCCAACTTGACACAAATAATATCTCATCTCCACATGAAACAATAACAAGGTCATGAATACAACTAACATGATATAACTATTCCTTGTACAATCGCAAATGCATTTGTAAATTTACAAAGGGGCAATATCCCTTGGGAACATTTTTTTAGTGTTTCAATACCAATTGATGTTAAAGTAATTGGAAGAAAGACAAATGTATCCTTAACACAATAAGATAGAAGCATTCATATTACTTATAATCCTCGTTTCTGCAACTGGTTACATGGCCTTAGCTGGTATTTATAACCACCTTCCTCTGCTACCCATTCTGTATTTCCTTCACCTTCAGCAAGCACCTCAGCAGGTCTTGGTTCTTTTCCTGGAGGATTGACCCATACCTTCATTCCTGATGGGTCATCCTTTGTCATCCTGCTTGGATTAGGCTGTTGTAGTTTCCCATTGACTTTAATCACAGGACATGGTAGTACTAAGAGACGCCCTAGGGGATCTCCTGCACTCCAGACATAATCCTGCTTACCTCCATTGTGGAGAAGCAATCCAATTTCCCCATGGTAATCTGGATCTATCACCCCTCCTAACACTGTTATTCCTTTCTTAGCCTGTTGGTTTAAGGGTTTTAGAAGCCCAAAATGGCCAGGGGGAAATCTGAGCTTCCAGTTCAATGGAATGTTTGTTGTGGCTCCTGGTAGGAGCACTCCCCCCCTCTGGAACCAAAACTTTTAGGCCAGCAGAACCTAAAGTTGTGGGGACAGGAAGCAAAAATTTTCCTAGAGGGTCACTAGGAGTGATAGTGAGCGGAACTGTTCCTTTTCCCACCCCTTGATTCCTGGACCCATGGATCCTGGCTATGGGAGAAACTGTACCATATATTGAACGCTGATTCAAAGCATATACTGCCTTCTGAAGAACTCTGCCCCAGCCCTCCATGCTGTTGCCACCTAATTGATGCCGTAACTGTGTCTTCAAAAGGCCAATCCATCTTTCTATCAGACCAGCTGCTTCAGGATGATGGGGAACATGGTAAGACCAGTGAATTCCATAATCGTGGGCCCACTGTCGCACTTCTCTGGCTGTGAAATGAGTTCCTTGGTCAGAAGCAATACTGTGTGGAATGCCATGACGATAGATAAGGCATTCCGTGAGTCCATGGATGGTGGTTTTGGCAGAAGCATTACATGCAGGAAAGGCAAATCCATAACCAGAATAAGTATCTACTCCAGTAAGAACAAAATGCTGTCCTTTCCACAGGGGAAGTGGCTCAATATAGTCAATTTGCCACCAGGTTGCTGGCTGGTCACCTCGAGGAATGATGCCATATCTGGGGCTCAGTGTTGGTTTCTGCTGTTGGCAGATCTGGCATTCAGCAGCAGCTGTAGCCAGGTCAGCCTTGGTGAGTGGAAGTCCATGTTGCTGAGCCCAAGCATAACCTCCGTCTCGGCCACCTGGCCCTTGTTAACTCAGGGCCCAATTAAACCCATTGAATTTAATTCATTTAATTGAGCAGCAGCATCTCCAACCCTAAGGTCTGGCACAAGGAAAAGGGCAAGAACAAAACTCTTTAAATGTGCTGGTGCCCCTCTCACCAGTTTGCGTCTTATAGGACTGGTGAAGGGCATATCTTCTGGACCTTCCCACTGTGGAGGATTAGGTTTTACACAACGGATCCACTCTAGCATTGCAATTTCCCTAAGCCTTAAAATCCCTCCACCAACACTAAGCCAAGGGATATCAGGCATCTCCAACTCCTTTTCAGTAGGCCATCTTTTGACAAATACTTCAACCAACCACTCAAACAAACTTTTGACACCTTTTTGAACTATGCGAGCTTCCAAATTAAACCTAGAATCTCCACTCAGAGGGCCCATGCCAATAAACTCAGCCTGCCCCTGTTTTATGTTCCTTCCACCATTATCCCACACCCTTAAAATCCATATTCCCCAGACTTCTGCTTGAATGAATTAGCAAACTCATTAAGCTCCTTATCAGTATAGTGTATTTCCTCATGGACTACACTTTCTACCTCCCCTTTAGGGGCCTGCTTTGCCTTAAGTCTGGTTATAGGTCTAGAAGAAACTATTGGTGGGCCCTGAGAAACATCAGTATTGTCAGAAAAAGTCACTGATGGATTATCAGGCTCTGAGGGATTAATTTCCTCAGGTGGAGAAGGCATTATTTCAAGGGGTGGGGCTGAGGGTACTACTTCTTCAGGTGGAGCAAATTCTTGAAAATCTGAAGATTCAAAATTCTCAATTTCAACAGGGTCTTCCCACACATCCCTATCCCAAGTTATAGGATCCCATTCTTTGCCAATTAATGCCCTTACTTTAACTGCTGACACCCTCTGAGGTTGAGACTTAAATTTTCGCTGTAATTCAGCCAACCTTATAATGAGGGCTTCAGTTTGATTTTCTGCTACTTGAGCTCTATGGCTGATAGAGAGTAGATTCTCTTCAAGGGCACACTAAGCAACTTTTAGGTTGTTTACTTGAGTCTGGAGCTCTTCGATTTTATCACACAACTCCTTCCTTTCCTTCATTGTTTTTTCCCCAGAGATGCTAAGAGCAACCAGCCAGCAAAATCATTTTCCGATTTTTCCCCAATTTGGAGAAAGTATTGTATACCACCAAATCACCTAATTCATCAAGATAATCAAAGGCATTAGCTTCTTTAAGCCTGAGATATAGTTTCATCCATGGGTCTTCAATATTCTCTGAGCTCCCAGGAGGGAGAGAATCTGCAGAAGTTTCAGTAGTTGAAGGTGCTGGTGGACCAACCAACCAACTCCAAAATTTTGAAATGTTCATCCTTATACTTCTGCTCCTCTAGAACCACTCCTGGGACCAACTTCTGTATTAGTTTGGCTTCTCTAGAGTCACAGAACGTATGGATAGTCTTTATATAGTTAGGGAATTTGTCGATGACTTACAGTCTATAGTCCAACTCCCCAACAATGATCAGCAGCAGCTGTGGATGGAAGTCCAAGGATCTAGCAGTTTCTCAGTCCCACGAGGCAAGCAGGCAAGGAAGAGTGAGTAAATCTTCCTTCTTCCAATGTCCTTATATATCTCCAGCAGAGGGTGTGGCCCAGATTAAAGGCGTGTGCCTCCATGCCTTTAATCCCAGATGATCTTGAACTCGGATATCTCCTTGTCTTAATCTTCTGAAATTCATAGCCACTGTGCTTCAAGATCTCTATGCCAAGATCCAGGTCAGAAACTTATATCTCTGAGCCTCCAGATTAGGATCCAATTCTAGATTGTAGTTCATTCCAGATATAGTCAAGTTGACAACCAGGAATAGCCACTACACCCCAACATTATTGTAGAAACTGTGACTTTTTTTTTCTCAGTGTGTGTTGTAAATATTCACACATATTCCTGTTGGGGTCTTGGATGTGGCTCTGCATGCAGGTCTCTGTATCTATTTTTGAGCCAGTAGTACATTGTTTTAATGACTAAGGATCTATACTATAATTTAAAGCTGGGAATGGTTTTGGGATTGTTTTGACTAACTGAAGTCTTTTGTGATTACATAAAAGTTTTAGATTAATTTTTCTTTCTTTTTTTCTATTTTGTAAAGAATGTGGTGGGACTTTTGATTTGCATTGCATTGAATCTGATTACACCTTCAGATAGACTCATCATGTTCAAGCTATTAATTCTGATCCAAGATCCAGGGTCTGCCTTTCCATCTCCTATTTCCCCCTTCCATATCTCTCTGTCTCTCTGTTTCTCTGTCTCTCTGTCTCTCTCTCTGTCTCTGTCTCTCTCTCCCCCCCCCCCCCCCCCCCGATCTCAAATTTAAAGTTTTCCTTGTAGAGGTCTTTCACCTTCTGGGCTAGGGTTTATTCATAAGTACTTAAATTTCTTTCAGGTTATTGCAAATGGGAGTGCATTCTCCATCTCCTCATGTTTTTTATTGGTGCATAATCAGGCTATGCACTATCAGGCAAACTGATTCTATATACGGCACCTTGCTGGCATGGTGTCTCATTTCTAGATGTTCTCTGGAAACTATTGAGGATCTCCTACAGAGAATATCATGTCATCCACAAATGGGGGAGCTTGACTTCCTCCTTTCCTGTTTGTGTCCCTTCGCTTTCCTTCTCCTGTCTTAGTGCTCCCTCTAGTGCTCTGAGCACAGTCGTGAAATGGATGGGGTCAGCAGACAACCCTGTCTTATTCCTGATTTCGGTGAGATTGCTTCAAGCTTTTCTCCATTTAGGTTGATGGTGGGCTTAGGTTTCTCATCTACAGCTTTTAATGTGTAGGAAATGGTCCCCCAGGTCCCTTTATCCCTCTATCTCTGGGGCATATAGGATTTCATAGTAGTCCCCCCTGCATTTATAGAGATGATCAGGTAGGTTTTTTTTTTTTTTTTTTTTTTTTTTTTGCCTTTTAGACTATTTATATGGTTCACTGCATTTAGTGACCTGAGTGTGGTGACCTATCCTTGGATCTCTGGGATAAAGCCATTCAGTCATGGTGGGTAATATTTTTAATGGATATCTATATTTTGTTTTCAAGTGAGCATTTTTTATTCTACAATTATCAGGACACTGTCTCTCTGTCTCCCTGTCTCTGTCCCTCCCTTCCTCCCTCTCTCTCTCCTTCCCTCCCTCCCTCCTTCCCTCCTTCCTTCCTTCCCTCCCTCCTTCCTTCCTTCCCTCCTTCCTTCCTTCCCTTCCTCCCTTCCTTCCTTCCCTCCTTCCTTCTTTCCCTTCTTCCTCCCTTCCTTCCTTCCTCCCTCCCTTCCTTTCCTCCTTCCTTCCTTCTTTCCTTCCTTCCTTCCTTCCTTCCTTCCTTCCTTCCTTCCTTCCTTCCTTCCTTCCTTCCTTCTTTCTTTCCCTGTGTCTTTACCTGGTTTTTAATTGTCCCAAACTAGTTAATAGAAGCTTTATAGAAGGAGTTTGAAAGCTCTCATTCCATTTGTGCATTTTTATTTCTTTCTTGACCTGTTCATTAAGCAATAATGAATGAGTTGTTTAATCTCCAGTTGTAGGGGACCCGATGTCACTTAAGTCCTGTGAGAGCACCAGGCACCCATGTGGTGCTCTGACATAAGTGCAGGCAAAACAACTATCTCCATAAAATTAAAAATTAAAAAGGAGTGAATGACTAAACCTCATGATTATTCTCAGTTCGTTAGTATAATTGTTACTATTTCTTTAAAAAGGAGCAGTTTGTTGATTCTTTGTGAATTTCACACCATGTACCCCAATCCCACTCATCTCCCCGCTCCCCCATATCCAATCTCTGCCCTTGCAACCTCCCCAACAAAGAAAACAAAAGAAATTTTAAAACTAAAACAAATCATCTTGTTGAGGAAGCTGTGTTGTGTCACAGTTTGTCACACAGTACACCCATCTGTCCAAACAGTTTCACTTGCAAATATCTGTCTCAATATTGAGGCATCGGTCTGGTTCGAGGCCCCTGGCTTCTGCTACAGCTATCAATACTGGATCCTCACTGGGACTCCTCTTGGATAGCCCGTCGTTGCCTTGTGTCATGGGGATCCTGCAGCTTTGGATCAGTAGGACCAACCCCTTCTACTCCCCAGCAGTACAGGTTGGGGTGGGCCAATCTGGACTTGTGACTGGGTTGTAGCTGAGTTAGTGGGTCAGCCTGGCAGCTCTCCTGAGCTTGTGTCACCAGGGCCAGCTCTCCAGGACCATCGCAGTTCTTCCTGCAATGGTGGGGCCAGCTATCCTGTCCTCAGGCCCTTGGCCTGCTCTTCTGTGCCCACATCTCCAGGGCCAGCTCTTTCACGCTGCCCAGGCAGGGTTGTAGGTGAGGTGGGGTGGGGATGCTGCAGCCACAGAGGGGCGGGGCCAGCTCTGTGTAGCCCTTGGGCAAGAAAATGGTCTGAGGTGGCAGTCCACACCAGGGACTTCCACATGGCCTTCGGTGGTGACATGGACCATGGGCATCAACACAGACACCTGCTGCGGCAGGGCCACTGACCAAGACACCATCCTTGGTGTCAGCATGGGCTGGGCCTCACATCGCCTCAGGTGGCAGCCCAGGCTACTCCCATTAGGCTATTCCATCCCACCCCCACTTTCCTAGTTCCACCTCTCTTCATCACACACACACACACACACACACACACACACACACACACACACACACACACACACTGTTCTGCTTCTCTTCCTCTTCCATCTCTCCACCACTTACTCGCTCACCATAGTGGTTCCCAGACCTCTGGGTGTATGGCACGGTGACGGGCAGGGGTCATCAGCTGTCATTGTTTCTAACAAGTAATGATTTTTGTCTGCTGCTAGGGTAACTGCCTTCTCCATCTGAGCTGAAGTAAGGATGCATCTCAGCGGAAAACAACCTGCCTTTCCTTCCCCTTCTCACAGACTGCAGTGAGCATCTGTGCTCTTTTTGCCATATATAGACTGGTGGATGCACTTGCTCTCACTGCAGTGAACAGAGTGGTGGATGCACTTCTTTTCATTTCCTCTTTGACCCTTGCCTCTTCCAAGTGCCCAGACTACAGAAAAGGAATCCTGGCATAAGCAGAAAATAAAAGTTATAAATGGAGAGCCGCTGGGATCCCACTTTTCAGGGATGTGCAAGCCAACTGGAAGGAAGGATGTTTTATATCACTTCAAAGCATATTTTTCAGGGAGCTGATCCTGTGCCACGGCTCTCCATAGCCAAATACTGCAGGGAGAGAGTTGGTCTCCCAGGAGTGCTGACACACCTGTAAGCACAGATAAGACCACCACTTCTGCTCAAATTCCTGGCCCAAGAGGGACCCACCCGGAGCCATCAGGACACAGGAACATAGGAACAGCCTGGGACAGGATCCTTCCAGTTTCCGTCTGCACCCTGGAGTTGACCCTGTGCCACAGCTTTCCATACCCAAATTCCTCCCAGAGGGAACTGGTCTCCCAGGAGTACTGACACACAGGCATGCAGGAGGGACAAGCCACAGTCAGAGACAGCAAGACCAGCTAACACCATAGGTAACCAGATGGCAGGTGGCAAGGGCAAGAACATAAACAACAGAAACCAAGACTATTTGGCATCACCAGAACCCAGTTCTCTAATGGATTCTGGATTGAGACCTGGATACCCTGACACACCAGAAAAGCAAGACTCTGTTTTAAATTCACATCTCATGATGATGATAGGGGACTTTAAGAAGAACATAAATAACTCCCTTAAAGAAATATAGGAGAACACAAGTAAACAGCTAGAAGTCCTTAAAGAGGAAACACAAAAATCCCTTAAAGAATTAGAGGAAAACACAACCAATCAGGTGAAATAATTGAACAAAACCACACAGGATCTAAAAAATGGAGGTAGAAACAATAAAAAAAAATCACAAAGAGAGACAACCCCGGAGATAGAAAACCTTGGAAAGAGATCAGGACAAGCATCGACAACAGAATACAAGAGATAGAAGAAAGAATCTCAGGAGCTGAAGAAACCAAAGAAAACATGGACACAAAAGTCAAAGAAAATGCAAAATGTGAAAAGCTCCTAATCCAAAACATCCAGGAAATCCAGGACACAATGAGAAGACCAAACCTAAGGATAATAGGTATAGAAGAGAGCGAAGATTTCCAACATAAAGGGCCAGTAAATATCTTCAACAAAATTATAGAAGAAAACTTCCCTAACCTAGAGAAAGAAATGCCCATGAACATATAAGAAGCCTACAGAACTCCAAATAGATTGGACTAGAAAATAAATTCCTCCTGTCACATAATAGTCAAAACACCAAATGCACTAAGCAAAGAAAGAATATTAAAAGCAGTAAGGTCAAGTAACATAAAAAGGCAGACCTATCAAAATTACACCAGACTTCTCACTGGAGACTATGTAAACTGGAAGATCCTGGGAAGATGTCATACAGACCTCAAGAGAACACAAATGCCAGCCCAGGCTACTATGTCTAGTAAAACTCTCAATTATAATTGGAGAAAGCTAGATATTCTATGACAAAC
The DNA here is from genome assembly GCF_947179515.1 of Apodemus sylvaticus. Taxonomy (NCBI): domain Eukaryota; kingdom Metazoa; phylum Chordata; class Mammalia; order Rodentia; family Muridae; genus Apodemus; species Apodemus sylvaticus. Next base: position 75,166,856 of record NC_067478.1, on the reverse strand, counting down.
CCAAATTTGCACAACATCTTTCCACAAATTCAGCCCTACAAAGGATAATAGATGGAAAACACCAACACAAGGAGGGGAACTACATCCTATAAAAAGCAGGAAAGTAATTTTTCCAACAAACCCAAAAGAAGAAGATAGCCACACAAACATACAAATAACATAAAAAATAACAGGAATCAACAATCACTATTCCTTAATATCTCTTAACATCAAGTGTCCAATAAAAAGACATAGACTAACAGACTGGATACATAAACAGGACCCAGCATTTTGCTGCATACTCAGTGTCAAAGACAGACACTACCTCAGAGTAAAGGGCTAGAAAACAATTTTCCAAGCAAATAATCCCAAGAAACAAGTTGGAGTAGCCATTCTAATATCGAATAAAAGCAGCTTTCAACCAAAGGTTATCAAAAAGGATAAGGAAGGACACTTCATACTCATCAAAGGAAAAATCCACCAAGAGGAACTCTCAATTCTGAACATCTATGTTCCAAATGTAAGGGTACCCTCATTCCTAACTTAATTCTGCATTGGTCTGAGAGAGGTAATTGTATAATTTCTATTCTTTTAAATATTTTAAGACATGTTTTTTGACATAGAGTGTATCTGTCTTCATGGGTTTTCTACTTGAGCATGAGCAGAATGAATTAGTGTTGTTTGACAACGTAATCTATAGCTAGAAACTTCTTGTAGGTGACTGATGATGCTGTTGGACTTAATTATATACTTTTTTACCTTTAAACAAGAAGAGAGCAGCATTATTGCTGTGAAATCTTCTGGGAAGTGTTTCCTGAGAGTTAGCACACAAAAACTGTTTCAGAGATGACCAAGGTTATATCTAACACTATCAGTCAAACTTGATAGTGTAAGAGTCACCGGATGGTACTGGTTTTTAAGGCATGATATCACAGAGAGCAGCTGAGGCTTGGCTTTGAGACGCATGAAGAGGCCATTAGTGAAGGTGCAGCCTCAATAGAAGTTGGGGCTTGGTACCATGAAGAGAACCTATTGGTGGAAGTGTAGCTCTGGTGCAGCAGAAGACCGCAGCAGTTTTGGAAATGCCAATACCATGGAATAACCAACCACAAAGACCAGCAGCAGCAGTGGAGTGGAGCCAGCCAGAGCCTGGAAGACAAGCTGTGTGCTACAGAGGGCAGAGCAGAGAAGGGACCCAAGCCCTTGGAGGAGTCCAGATCGAGAGTTGATCCCAGACATTAGATGGTTGGAATTTACTTTTGCTTTGGTTTGATTGTGACTGTGCCCTGAATTTTCTCTCTTGATGTATGGAAGTACTTTATTGGAGCCCACAATTGAGAGAGTTTACATTTTAAAAGACTGGATTTTAAAAGAGATTGGCAATTTTAAAGGGACTGAAATTTTAATGTGTTTGAATCTGTAAAGACTATGGGACTTTGGAACCTATGTTTTTAATGTGAGGCCTTGGGGATGAATAAGAAAGGAAGCTTGTGGCTTAATATATATCCTGTAGTCTTTTGGCCTTTTGCCTCTCTCTTGTGTCCAAGCTAAGATAAGAAGGCCAAGCACTCCTGCTATGATTGTGGTGTGTCTTTTTACTTTCTAATCTCAGCAGGTTTTATCTCGTGTATATTGGAGTTCCATTGTTATGGAAGGCATATTTAGAATCATGCATTTTTAGTGATTAGTCTTGGTAAATTCTTCTGCTTTGAAATAAACTTGGACATAACTGTAAAAAAAAAAAGAGTAGTATATTTTGCCACCCAGCCACCAAAACACTTTATGTTCTCAGTAACAGGGTATCACCATTTCATTTGTGGTGGCTATGGAGGGGTGATAACTACAGCCGTGTCTTCCTTTCCTTTTTATTTATTTGCTTATTCGTGCATTTGGTGATTGTGCATATGTACCTGTTTTTGTCTGTGCCCTCTTGAGCAATAAACTCTATTAAGGTTTCCCAAGATCTCTCTCTCTCTCTCTCTCTCTCTCTCTCTCTCTCTCTCTCTCTCTCTCTCTCTCATCACCCAGACCCTGAAACTACTTATATTCTCCTACAGGTTTCTGTGACTGATAGTGGCATAGCAACTGCATGGCTGCTGGCATACAGATAAATGTGTTTGCTGGTATGCAGGTAAACGATCTGGGTGAGATGTCATCACTTCTATCATCTCACACTTGAATGGGAAAGTATAGGACACGGTGGCACCTGCCGAGTGGACCAGACACTGAGAGGCAGATCTGAAGGATCAACATCCACTCACAGCACCTTGGCCTTGTGCCGTGGACAGGATGTGTAGGGCTGTAGTTGGCCAGGACTACTTGGACAAGCGCAGCTCCCACCTACCAGTTAAACTTTACCTGTTGTTGGGGGTGCGGAGTGGGGAGAGGGGTCTCCAACTACCTTCCAGACTCATAGCTTTTTTTTCAGAAAACCCTATGCTTAAGTTCATTTTGACTTATTCGCTTTTTACTTCAGTTTTAAACTTGATGTTACTGACTTTTATTTGGAATTCGGCAAGCCCTACTGATTGTCCTGCCTCCGTTACCTTCAGGACACATTATGTCACCGCCTGGCCCAGGGCATCTTCCTGAGCACTGAGTGAGCCGTGAAAGGAATCGGCCTCTCAAAAGTATTTTAAGCTTACTATTATTATAACCCGTTACTAATCACCAAGTATTATTATATCTTTAACCTTTACATTATTTCTGGGAGCTACTGGGGGGAGAGGAAGAGGCCTAATAGGCTCTCTTGGCCCTCTTCCCAGTGTGGTCATAAAACTCCCTGTTCTGCTTTTTACCACCATCTTGGACTCCCCCCCAGCTCTGCATGCACTGATCCTTCCAGGTTTTTACTTCCTTGTTTATTTCTGTGTAATGCATTCATTTCTACAAGAGAGGGTCCCTATCTATTCCTAGGCATTGAACCAGCCATCTGAAGCACAATTTGTAGTTATTACATACAATGGACACTAGATGGCACAAGCTCCCTTTAATATGGGATGGAGTGTGATGGCGCACAGCCAGCCCTCATCCAACTCTTTTGTTTTTGCCCTCCCTCTCTGGTTGATTGTTTGGATTCTCGGGTTTTCTTTACCCTTTATTCTTTCTGTGAATTTTAGACAAGCTTGCTCTACAGAGTCACCCATCTCTCCATTCCCAAAGACAACAGTGAGAAACTCTCAGAAAGTTGCTTCATTAAAGATTGTCAGAGAAGGCCTTTTCCTAAAAGGACCACAACACAAAATCCTTGGAGGACTCCCCTCTTCTGCCCCTCCCATCCCCCACGTCATCCCTCATCTCCCCACCTTCCCCACCCTCCCATCCCCTCCATCTCCCACTCCCATGCCCCCAACCTCCCATGCTCTGGACCTTGCAATTCCAACTGGACCAGAATCCTGCCCATCCCAGACTCTGCTTCACCCCATCCTGCCCTGACTGGCAGTGGTGTCTGATATCTTGGAGGGAGGAGATGGACTGTGGAGCCCCACCTGTTCCGGACTTCACCCAGTCCTCTCTGAGGAGGTGTATCAGTGACACACACACCCTGAAAGGAGAGGCTTTCATCCTGGAAGAAGCAATCAAGTACATCACCCTGTGTTCTTTCCCCTCATACCAACAACATTTTATTTATTTGTTGATTATTTATGTATTCACTCATTTATTTATTTAGAGGTGTACATATCTGCGTATGTGAAAAGAGAGAGACAGAGAGACAGAGACAGATATACAGAGGCAGAGGCAGATAGACTTTGAAGGCCTGAAGAACGTGTTGGATCCACTGGAGTTTTAGAATTACAGAAAATTAAAGGAGAGAACTGACAGTTTGCCCTCTGACCTCTCAGTACTCACTGTGACACACTTGCTGCCCGTCTCCCCACTAAATAAGTAAGTGAATCAGTTAGTATTACACACATAGCTTCCACCCCAACCACACAAAATAAAACTTAAAAACAATTGTTGGCTTTTGACACAAGTCAGAAGAATCACAGTGAGGGCTGGGGCTGAGAAGAGAGGCTAGCAAGAGTGGGTCACGTTCTGTTTCTACAGAATTAAAGCTGCACGTTTCTACTTCATCATCCAATCCACACCGTGCCAAAGACCGAGAAGTGTCCAGACAGAGTAAAGGCATCTCCAGCCAGCAACAGAAATGTAGGAAGAGTTTTGCTGTTGCTCTTTGTGCTTGCTTTTTGAGGTAGGATCTGTGTAAGAATGTCTTACCCAGAACTTGCTACATAGACCAGTCTGGCTTTGACTTCACCTATCTCCTGACATGTGCCTCAAGATTAAAAGCATAGGCCACCACACTGAGCTTAGCACATGTTTATGTTAAATATTCAACACCATTCAATAAACATGTAGAAGGTGCCTGGCATCTTATTTTATAAAATACATAAGAACAAATTTCAGAGGCTCAAATACTTTAATGTAAAAAAACCTTATGCTATAGAATGACTTTGAAAAAATTCCAGTTTCATGGATCTAAAGAGAGATGGATCAGGAATTAAGAATAAGCACTAGCTGCCTTCCCAGAGGATGTAGGTTCAGTGCTAGCTCCTAGTGGCAGCTGACAGTGGTCTGTAACTAGAGGACCAGCACAGACACTAACCTAGCCATGCTTTTAACTCTAAGCCTAACTGGAAAATTAACCTTAGAAATAGACCAATGCTCTCCTTAACCGTATTCACAACTAAAACCATACTTTAACTCTAACAACAACCTTAGAAATAAAAAAGTGTCACTAGCACCAACACTAACCCTAACCCTAATCCCAATCCCATATAACCCTAACCTTGACCCAGATCCTTCATTAATCACAATCAGACACTATCCAACACCCAAAATGTAAACTGAAATCTATCCTTAACAATAAAACTAGGTCTGAACCTAACTGTAATACAGTTTCTAACATTAACTGTAGCCCTACCTGAAATGCCCACTGGGCACTCTTTCTAGTCCCAGCTCTGAAACTAATCATAGTTCTAAACCTTACTATAACCACACATAGCTCTATTTGTAAGTTTACATGTAGCTTGAAACCTATTTATAACTCTAATCTTACCTTAAGCCTACAGCTAACTGTAAGTATAACCTGAGTCCAAACTCTTGCCTTAAAGCTAGAGTTACAGTTAATCTTAACATAAGAGCTAAACATAACCATAGTCTAACCTAGCCCTAAATGAAGGGTTAATTACCTAACAGCTGCATACCTAACCATAAACCTTAAATTAACTCTAACATTAATATTTGAAATGAACATAAACTATCTCTAGTCCTAACATTAAACCCAACCAGGACTCTAATGAGACCCTAGCAACACTTTAACCCTATATTTAGCCTATATGTTAAAGTTATATCTGAATATAGCCATAAACCAATTTCTTACATTATTTTACCCCTTACCCTAATGCTCTACCCAACCCAGAGTCCCAAGACCAATCCTAGTTCTGCCATGACCATAAATCAAGCCTAAATTTAACTCTCACACAGCTCTATTTTTGGCTTAGGTCTAACCCTATTTCTAACCATTGCTCTAACCTTACTGTAATTTATAAACGACCTTAACTACCACAAGCTCAGCCCCAGGCATAACCATAAACTTAGCACAAACAATAGCTACACCATGAACTTAGCTTTAACCCTATGTACAACTTAACCAGACAATCAAGCAAACCTCTACAACTAACCCAAGCAACCGCTCTAACCCTACTTAACCATAAAACCAACTCTCAACATAGTCCTAATTCTAACCTAAACCCGAACACTGAACCCTAACCCTAATCCTAATATAGCTCTAACTTTAGACCTGATTTTAATAGTAACCCAAGACCATCTCTTATCCTAGACATAACTTGAATCAAAGCCTAGATGGCACCATAAACTTCTAGTTCCAACTATATAAATGTCTCTAAACAAAATTCTATCCTTAACTTTAGTTCAATCCCTAAAAGCTAACCTAAAACTTCATGGAAACACTAAATGCAGCTCTGACACTAATGCTACACCAAGCTTTAATCTAATCCTACCCATAATCCTAATCCTGGCTCTGCTGCCAATTCTAAACCTAAAGATAAACTTCACTCTGACTCTAGACTCAGGACTAAAGTCAATCCTAGCATCAAACCTTGCTGTGACTATAACCCCAAGCCAACCTAACACTACTATTAAATATACATTTGTACTGTCCTTAGCACATATCCTAACTGCCCGGGCCCAGCCCCAGCAGTGGACAGATTTCCAAGAGCAGACAGGAATCAGTAAAGGAGGAGTGGGTCAGGCACCGTGGTGTCTTGCAGATCTGACTGATTAGCAATCAGATCATTTCTTTATTTATACAGGTATATCACTTTGTCTCTGGATGTGTGCTTGATTTTCCATTACATGTCCATGGTATAAGTTCAGGCATAATTAGAAAGTACAATTAGAACAGATTTCACTTTTTTTTATTCGATATATTTTTTATTTACATTCCAAATGATTTCCCCTTTTCTAGCCCCCCACTCCCCGAAAGTCCCGCAAACCCCCTTCTCTCCCCCTGTCCTCCCACCCACCCCTTCCCACTTCCCTGTTCTGGTTTTGCCGAATACTGCTTCACTGAGTCTTTCCAGAACAAGGGGCCACTCCTCCTTTCTTCTTGTACCTCATTTGATGTGTGGATTATGTTTTGGGTATTCCAGTTTTCTAGGTTAATATCCACTTATTAGTGAGTGCATACCATGATTCACCTTTTGAGTCTGGGTTACCTCACTTAGTATGATGTTCTCTAGCTCCATCCATTTGCCTAAGAATTTCATGAATTCATTGTTTCTAATGGCTGAATAGTACTCCATTGTGTAGATATACCACATTTTTTGCATCCACTCTTCTGTTGAGGGATACCTGGGTTCTTTCCAGCATCTGGCAATTATAAATAGGGCTGCTATGAACATAGTAGAGCATGTATCCTTATTACATGGTGGGGAATCCTCTGGATATATGCCCAGGAGTGGTATAGCAGGATCTTCTGGAAGTGAGGTGCCCAGTTTTCTGAGGAACCGCCAGATTGCTTTCCAGAGTGGTTGTACCAATTTGCAATCCCACCAGCAGTGAAGGAGTGTTCCTCTTTCTCCACACCCTCTCCAACACCTGCTGTCTCCTGAATTTTTAATCTTAGACATTCTGACTGGTGTAAGGTGAAATCTCAGGGTTGTTTTGATTTGCATTTCCCTGATGACTAGATTTCACTTTTATTATTAGCTTCATCACTCCAATTCAAAGAATCTAAAGAAAGTCTCCACCAGTCTCCACAAAGAAAGTCTCCACAAGCAAACATCTATTAGGCTGGCAGCACTTACAGTTTTAAAGTACTCGAGACAAACAGAAAATATCTGGATTGTTCTTTTTGTGAATAGTAAACACTAATACCTAACTCCCTTTTCTTGTCCTTGCATCATCTATGCTATTGGGATGGTTTGTATATGATTGGCCCAGGATGTGGCCCTGTTGGAGTAGATGTGGCCTTGTTGGAGTAGGTATGGCCTTGTTGGAATAGGTGTGTCACTGTGGGCGTGAGCTTCAACACCCTAGTCCCAGCTGCCTAAAAACCAGTCTTCTCCTAGCAGTCTTCAGATGAAGATGTGGAACTCCTGGCTTGCATGGACACTGCCATACTCCCACCTTGATGATAATGGACTCCCAACTTGTAAGCCAGCCCCAATTAAATGTTGTCTGTTATAAGACTTGCCTTGGTCATGATGTCTGTTCATATTAGTAAAATCTCATGTAAGACAGCTTTTAAATTGAACAAGTATATTTAGGTCAATCTACCTTATTTACTGAATTCTATTCCTCCAGAGTCATGCCCTGCACTACTCCCTATCCTTCAACTACAGTTTTGTAAAATGAGATCTTTTATCTGTTACCAATTCTCCTGTCCTGGAGTTGGTCAACTATCTCTAAGTTTATCCTATCTGAATAACACTGTTTTAGTTTGCTTAGGGGTGGACACCCCAAGAAGTTTCTTGGAGTCACGGCCTCATAAAGAAATTCCTGGTGTCTTTGTATTTATAGTGATCTCCAGGGCATAAGGGAGACTTCCAAATAGGGCCAGATAAAGTTATTTCCCCAAAAGCCAAAAGGATAGTAGGTTTAGAGCTTTCCTAAAAAGACTCATAGTTTTCTTGGGAAAAGACATACAATGAATCATAATGCAGAAAGTTCCCAAGAACACGACATGCGGAGACCAAAACCTAAAAGTGAGAGACAGAGTGACGGTGATCATGGCATTCAGCTCAGCTTTGCTGGAGCTGTGTCACACAGCTGTGCTGGCCTCATGACTTTTTCCATTTACAGTAAATATGGCTATGCCCTCTAACTGTAGCCATATGTTTAATTTTGGAATTAATCTAAGACCATCAGTATCCCTAACATTAACCATATCTATATCGGATTCTAACATTAAACTTACAACTATGACTATCCCTATCCTGTTTAACCTGTTTAACCCTAACTCCAACCCTATTCATAATTGTAATCCTGAATCTGCCTAACCCTTAACCTAAAGCTAGCTCTAACCCTACATAGGACTAAACACTAAACCCAGTTGAAAATACAGCACAAACATTAACTCTAACCCTAGTGCTAACTCTAATATTAATCCTAGAAATGACCTAATATGACTCTCCCTTTTCCTGGTTGGTTGTTGACCACTGGCCCACAAGGGCAAGGAAAGCAGGAGTGGTGAGCAGCATTCAGACGGCCATGAGTGTGACAGAAAGAACTTCTGGGAGTCAGGGAGACAGTTCATTTCATTGTTCCAGGGGTAAGATACGTAAGGATTCTTAAGGTTATAGGTGGGATAACCTATAGGATGAAGGGCTGCTTCATCATGACACACCTAATCACCATATAGGTGTGTGTGGGGGGGGGCAAAGAGCAGCAATGATAGGAAGATTTGTGCAGGGTTATCTTCCAAATGAGGTCAAGCGTCTTTGCTTAGAGATACTCTGCAACTGGGGTTATGTGGAGAAGAAGAAACTCCACTGAGAAATGGAGTCGTCCATTTTATGCCACGCTCAGAGAGCTATCTAGATATGGTAGACTATGACCCTAATAGCGGCCCCTCCAACATCTCTCCCTTTTATTTTATAATGTAGAAGTATCATCATAGGCATTGAAAGCCTTATAACCTGTATCAGAGAGGTCCAGGGTCTGGTTGGTGGTAATTCTAGAAATGGTGGTAATCTGTTGTTGGAAAAATTATATAAGTCAGGGAACAAGCATCAAAATAAAATGTAGCATAGTTAGGGGGTTCATAAGGGGTGGAAGCCAAGAAAACAAAGGGTTATTAAACTAACCTAAATGTTCTGTGGCTTGAAATCTTGAGAGCAGAGCTATACAAGTTTTTTTTTTTTTTGAGGATTTTAACATTGCTCTCAACAACATTTATTCATTTACATAAAAGCAAATTCTTCTCCCAGTACTATAGAAGTCCCACCATGTTCAGCAGTTATTAGGTCTAGTACTCTCCTGTTTTGGAGCATGATCCTAGAAACCGAATTCATCTGTCAATGGAGGGATTCAAAGCTATCATTTGTGGATGCCATCATCTGATCAAGCTTGTCCAGAGCTAGATGATCCATCTGGACAATGACAGCTGTCATGGCCCTGGTAAAAGACAACAAGCCCTATTCCTACTAGCAACGGAAGAAATATCTCTCATTTCTGGCTGATTTGGAGCAGTAGTGTTTCTTCCTTTCCCTTGTAGAGATGAACCTGTGAATAAGCACAACAGGGGTACAAACCCTGGCAGGGGGATATCAATGCAGGGGGTTGTCTTTCCCTTACACTGAAAGAAGAAAGGGGGCAATGCAAAGTCAAGCTGGTAAGGGTTTGATTGGCCACATTGGTGGTCCATTAGTATAGGCTTAGGAGAAAGGCAGGGGTAGGGTAGAAATTTGATTAAAAGGGGGAATGTCATGAAGGTCCAGACAGGTGTCATTTCTTTTGGTTGGCATTGTCACAGAACTACCAGTGGGCGCTGCTGCAAGCAGGGAACAGGTACTATAAGCAAGGCACTGAAGAAGCAATGGGAGGCTTTTAGGAGTGTTGAAAATGGGAGGAAGTCAGCAGCATATTAAACATACCGACCCCAGGATGATGTTGGTCTTATTTGTTCCTCCATTTGGTTTTCCTGTAGCACAGTGTTGTGAAAGGTCAACAGTGGCTTAGCTGTGGGTTCAACCTATCAAAAGATATGAAGGTTAGTAGAGAGTTTGGTATCAAGAGGAGCAGAAAGCGTACCCTTCACCCCCATTCCTCAGTGCTCATCCCAAGGATCTCCAATGTTTATCCAACTGCAGTTAATGTTAGCACTTTAAGAGTGGCAAACATTGTAGGGTGGGATGTCCCTCTCATCCCTGTTTCTATCTTACAGGACTGATAGGGACATCCCTGATAGGTATTAACACCCATAAGGCATAATGGGTCTGATTGTTGGTAAGGAAAGCAAGCAAAGGAGCCAGCTTCGGAAGTGGCATTCAGGTGTACTGCGATCTTTAAGGGTTTTGGACATCCTGCTAGGGAGCAGTCATCTTTTCCAATTAAAAACAGAGAATGCATCAATATTCATAAGGGAAATTGGCCTGAAGTTCTTTTTCTTTGTTGGATCTTTGTGTGGTTTTGGTATCAGAGTAATTGTGGTTTTGTAGAACGAGTTGGGTAGTGTTCCTTCTGTTTCTATTTTGTGAAATAGTTTGAAGAGTATTAGTGTTAAGTCCTCTTTGAAGGTCTGATAGAATTCTGCACTAACACCATCTGGTCCTGTGATATTTTTGGTTGGAAGGATTTCTATGAACCCTTCTATTTCTTTAGGGGTTATGGGTCTGTTTAGATGATCTATTTGATCCTGATTTAATTTTGGTATTTGGTATCTGTCTAAGAAATTGTCCATTTCCTCCAGATTCTCCAGTTTTGTTGAGTATAGGCTTTTGTAGTAGGATATGATGATTTTTTGAATTTTCTCAGTTTCTGTTGTTATACCTCCTTTTCATTTCTAATTTTGTTAATTTGGATACTGTCTCTATGCTCTTCGGTTAGACTGGCTAAGGGTTTATCTATCTTGTTGATTTTTTTTCAAAGAACCAGCTTTTGGTTTTGTTGATTCTTTGTATGGTTCTCTTTGTTTCTACTTGGTTGATTTCAGCCCTGAGTTTGGTGATTTCCTGTCTCCTTTTCCTCCTGGGAGAATATCGATGCAAAAATCCTCAATAAAATTCTTGCCCACTGAATCCAAGAACACATCAAAACGATCATTCACCATGACCAAGTAGGCTTCATCCCAGGGATGCAGGGATGGTTCAATATACAGAAATCCATCAATGCTATCCACTATATAAACAAACTCAAAAGAAAAAAATACATGGTCATTTCATTAGATGCTGAAAAAGCATTTGACAAAATTCAGCATCCTTTCATGCTAAAAGTCTTGGAAAGAATAGGAATTCAAGGCCCATACCTAAACATAGTAAAAGCAATATATAGCAAACCAGTAGCCAACATCAAACTAAATGGAGAGAAACTTGAAGCAATGCCACTAAAATCAGGGACTAGACAAGGCTGCCCCCTCTCTCCATATCTTTTCAATATAGTTCTTGAAGTCCTAGTTAGAGGAATTAGACAACATAAGGAGGTCAAAGGGATACAAATTGGAAAGGAAGAAGTCAAACTATCACTATTTGCAGATGATATGATAGTATACTTAAGTGACCCAAAAAACTCTACCAGAGAACTCTTACAGCTGATAAACAACTTCAGCAAAGTGGCTGGTTACAAAATCAACTCAAGCAAATCAGTAGCCTTCCTATACTCAAAGGATAAGAAGACTGAGAAAGAAATTAGGGAAATGACACCCTTCACAATAGCCACAAACAACATAAAGTATCTTGGGGTAACTCTAACCAAATAAGTGAAAGATCTGTATGACAAGAACTTCAGGTCTCTGAAGAAGGAAATTGAAGAAGACCTCAGAAAATGAAAAAAATCTTCCATGCTTGTGGATTGGCAGGATTAATATAGTTAAAATGTCCATCTTGCCAAAAGCAATCTACAGATTCAATGCAATCCCCATCAAAATCCCAACTCAGTTCTTCATAGAGTTAGAAAGAGTAAATCTCAAATTCATCTGGAATAACAAAAAATCCAGGATAGCTAAAACTATTCTCAACAGTAAAAGAACTTCTGGGGGAATCAGTATCCCACACCTCAAACATTACTACAGAGCAATAGTGATAAAAACTGCATGGTATTGGTACAGTGACAGGCAAGTGGATCAATGGAATAGGATTGAAGACCCAGAAATGAACCAACACACCTATGGTCACTTGATCTTCGACAAAGGAGCTGAAAACATCCAGTGGAAAAAAGATAGCCTTTTCAACAAATGGTGCTGGTTCAATTGGAGGTCAGCATGCAGAATAATGTGAATTGATCCATTCTTATCTCCTTGTACTGAGCTCAACTCCATGTGGATCAAGGACCCTCACATAAAACCTGAAAGAAAATGGGGAAGACTCTTGAGGACATGGGCGCAGGGGAAAAGTTCCTGAACAGAACACCAATAGCTTATGCTCTAAGATCAAGAATTGACAAATGGGACCTCATAAAATTACAAAGTTTCTGTAAGGCAAAGGACACTGTCAAAATGACAAAATGGCAACCAACAATTGGGAAAGGATCTTCACCAACCCTAAATCCGACAGAGGACTAATACCCAATATATACAAAGAACTCAAGAAGTTAAACCCCAGAGAACCAAATAACCCTATTAAAAATGGGGTACAGAGCTAAACAAAGAATTTTCACCTGAAGAACTTCAGATGACTGAGAAGCACCTTAAGAAATGTTCAACATCATTAATCATTAGGGAAATGCAAATCAAAACAACCCTGAGATTTCACCTCACACCAGTCAGAATGGCCAAGGTTAAAAACTTAGGAGACAGCAGGCGTTGGTGAGGATGTGGAGACAGAGGAACACTCCTCCACTGCTGGTGGGATTGCAAGATGGTACAACCACTTTGGAAATCAGTCTGGTGGTTCCCTCAGAAAACTGGACATGACACTTCTGGAGGACCCTGCTATACCTCTCCTGGACATATACCTAGAGAATTCCACAGCATGCAATAAGGACACATGCTCCACTATGTTCATAGCAGCCTTATTTATAATAGCCAGAAGCTGAAAAGAACCCAGTTGTCCCTCAACAGAGGAATGGATACAGAAAATGTAGTACATTTACACAATGGAATACTACTTAGCAATTAAAAGCAATGAATTCATGAAATTCTTAGGCAAATGATTGGAACTGGAAAATATCATCCTAAGTGAGGTAACCCAATCACAAAAGAATACACATGGAATGCAATCACTGATAAGTGGATGTTAATTAGCCCAGAATCTCTGAATTCTCAACACACAATTACCATATCCAATGATACCCAAGAAGAGGGAAAGAGAGGGCCCTGGTTCTGAAAAGACTTGATCCAGCACTGTAGGGGAGTACCAGGACAGAGAAATGGGAGGGGGGTGATTGGGAAGTGGGCGGAGGGAAGAGGGCCTATGAGACAGATGAGGGGTGGGGGGAACCGGGAAAGGGAAAAGCATTCAGAATGTGAACAAAGAATATAGAAAATTAAAAAATAATAAAATTAAAAAAAATCCCCGAGAATGACAGAGAAGGAGGCTGCTGGGGATCGGGCATGGGGCAGCGGTGTAAGGCTCTGTCAATGAGAACACGAATGTCCTTCCAGGTGATCTGGTTCTGTGTTCTTGGGTGTCTGTGCCACCTCCTCTTTGTCTTCCCCATGATCGGCAGGCATGCCATCTTTTTGACTGGATGGGTCATGTTGGACATTGTGGGCTAGTACCCAGACAGGGCGAGGTTGGTCCTGTTAGAAGACACAGACAGTTCCCCTTCATATCAGTAGGGGGTTAGGTTCCCTCCAACACCGGTCAAGTGGGTCCTTCCATCTGACCAGGACCGATGGTCTATGTGCTGGTTGACTACAGTAACAGACACCGGGAGGTTTGTCTTGGGTGACATAGATGTTTAACACATTGAGTGTAAATAATGCCAGGTTTAATTGTGTGTGTGGTGGTAGGGAGTCTTGTGTTTGTTTAATTAATTGGTTTTTTTTAAGTGTCTGTCATGCCTTCTCAATAAGGGTTTGGCCCTGAGGATTGCGAGGGATATCCGTGTAGGAGACAATTTTCTAAGTCTTGTAGAAAGTTTGGAATTGGCAGCTCTTGAAATCCAGTCCATTATCAGTTTGGTTTGAGAAGGAATCCCTGTAATAGTGAAAACAGAGAGCATGTGATTATTAATTTTTTTGAGTTTTCATTGGTTTGTGCCAGAGGTCATGTGAAATGGGAATAGATATCAGTGGTAACATATAAATTTTTGTTCATCAACTGATTGAATATGGGTAACATTAGTCTGCCAGAGGACACTGGCCTTGTGGCCTCTGAGATATGGGACAAACAAACAAGTTTTGAGAATGCATTTAAAGTGTTTTGTGGGAGTACAGGGAAATTTAAAATGTAGCCCTCTCAGGCTGATATGAGTTTATTGATGGACTTCTTTAGCAGTGAGTGGTGACACCGTAAAGGCTCCAGTTGTGGCAGTTAAGGCTTTTCTATCAGACAAGGGTCTAGGAAGGAATGAGTTTGACCATATATGGCTAATAAAAATGGGACATGTTCTTGTTTGGAGCATTTTTAAAATTTTTATTAACAGGGGTGAAAGATGCTTACCATCAATCTTGATAGAGGAGTGGGCTAGCCAGGGGAGTCGGCTGACCACATGAATGCTGTCTGAGCACAGCTTAAATGGTTCTTTTTAGGCATGTTATGACCAAGAACACAGCATACAGGTCTTTAAACTGGGGATATTTATCTGTGAGGGGGAAAATGTGACTCAGAGTCAGTGCCTCCTTGGTATAGTGTGTAGGCAGCTCCCTGTCAGCCCCTAATCTGTAAAAGCTGTGGGGGCTCTGGGTTAGGGGGATGAGAGAAGAAGTGAGAGGAGCCATCTAAAGAGTGGTCACCAGCAATCTGTCCTTGGTGAGACTTCTTAACAAAAGAGGCATGGCTTTTCAGGAGCCATCGAATGACTGGGAGTGGGAAAGGCAGAGCAATAGCATCAGGTTCTTTGTAATTTGTAAGGTGTGCGCTCCTCCTGCCTTCATCATAGTGGATAAAGCACCATTAATAGTCATGCCCATTTGTCAATTCTTGCTCTTAGAGCATACGCTATTGGTGTTCTGTTCAGAAACTTTCTCCCTGTACCGATGTCCTCAAGGGTCTTCCCCAGTTTCTTTTCTATTAGCTTCAGAGTGTCTGGCTTTATGTGGAGGTCCTTGATCCATTTGGATTTGAGCTTAGTACAAGGAGACAAGGATGGATCAATTCGCATTCTTCTGCATGCTGACCTCCAGTTGAACCAGCACCATTTGTTGAAAAGGCTATCTTTTTTCCATTGGATGTTTTCAGCCTCTTTGTCGAGGATCAAGTGGCCATAGGTGTGTGGGTTCATTTCTGGATCTTCAATCCTGTTCCATTGATCCTCCTGCCTGTCACTGTACCAATACCATGCAGTTTTTAACACTATTGCTCTGTAGTATTGCTTGAGGTCAGGGATACTGATTCCCCCAGATTTTCTTTTGTTGCTAAGAATAGTTTTAGCTATCCTGGGTTTTTTGTTGTTCCAGATGAATTTGATAATTGCTCTTTCTAACTCTGTGAAGAATTGAGTTGGGATTTTGATGGGTATTGCATTGAATCTGTATAGTGCTTTAGGCAAAATGGCCATTTTAACTATATTGATTCTACCGATCCATGAGCATGGGAGGTTTTCCCATTTTTTGAGGTCTTCTTCCATTTCCTTCTTCAGAGTCTTGAAGTTCTTGTCATACAGATCTTTCACATGTTTGGTAAGAGTCACCCCAAGATACTTTATACTGTTTGTGGCTATTGTGAAGGGGGTCATTTCCCTAATTTCTTTCTCAGCCTGCTTATCCTTTGAGTATAGGAAGGCCACTGATTTGCTTGAGTTGATTTTATAACCTGCCACTTTGCTGAAGTTGTTTATCAGCTGTAGGAGCTCTCTAGTGGAGTTCTTTGGGTCACTTAGGTAGACGATCATGTCGTCTGCAAATAATGATAGTTTGACTTCCTCCTTTCCAATTTGTATCCCTTTGACCTCCTTATGTTGTCGAATTGCCTGAGCTAGTACCTCAAGTACAATATTGAAAAGATAAGGAGAAAGGGGGCAGCCTTGTCTGGTCCCTGATTTCAGTGGGATTGCTTCAAGTTTCTCTCCGTTTAGTTTGATGCTGGCTACCGGTTTGCTGTATATTGCTTTTACTATGTTTAGGTATGGGCCTTGAATTCCTGTTCTCTCCAAGACTTTAAGCATGAAAGGATGCTGAATTTTGTCAAATGCTTTTTCAGCATCCAATGAAATGACCATGTGGTTTTGTTCTTTGAGTTTGTTTATGTAGTGGATTGTATTGATGGATTTCCATATATTGAACCAACCCTGCATTCCCGGGATAAAGCCTACTTGATCATGGTGGATGATCGTTTTGATGTGTTCTTGGATTCGGTTGGCAAGAATTTTATTGAGTATTTTTGCATCGATGTTCATAAGGGAAATTGGTCTGAAGTTCTCTTTCTTTGTTGGATCTTTGTGTGGCTTTGGTATCAGCGTAATTGTGGCTTCGTAGAAGGAATTGGGTAGTGTTCCTTCTGTTTCTATTTTGTGGAATAGTTTGAAGAGTATTGGTGTTAACTCTTCTTTGAAGGTCTGGTAGAATTCTGCACTGAAACCATCTAGTCCTGTGCTTTTTTTGGTTGGAAGACTTTCTATGACTCCTTCTATTTCTTTAGGCTTTATGGGACTGTTCAGATGGTCTAGTTGGTCCTGATTTAATTTTGGTATTTGGTATCTGTCAAGGAAATTGTCCATTTCCTCCAGATTCTCCAGTTGTGTTGAGTACAGGCTCTTGTAGTAGGATCTGATGATTTTTTGGATTTCCTCAGTTTCCGTTGTTATGTCTCCCTTTTCATTTCTAAGTTTGTTAATTTGGATACTTTCTCTGTGCCCTTTGGTCAGTCTGGCTAAGGGTTTATCTATCTTGTTGATTTTCTCAAAGAACCAGCTCCTGGTTTTGTTGATTTTTTGTATGGTTCTCTTTGTTTCTACTTGATTGATTTCGGCCCTGAGTTTGATGATTTCCTGCCTTCTACTCCTCCTGGGTGAAATAGCTTCTTTTTGTTCTAGGGCTTTCAGGTGTGTCATTAAGTTGGTAATGTATGCTCTCTCCATTTTCTTTTTGGAGGCACTCAGGGCTATGAGTTTTCCTCTTAGCACTGCTTTCATTGTGTCCCATAGATTTGGGTATGTTGTGTTTTCATTTTCATTGTGTTCTAAAAAGTCTTTAATTTCTTTCTTTATTTCTTCCTTGACCAAGTTATCATTGAGTAGAGCGGTACAGGGAGAAAGTTTCTGAACAGAACACCAATAGCGTATGCTCTAAGAGCAAGAATTGACAAATGGGACCTCATAAGGTTACAGAGTTTCTGTAAGGCAAAGGACACCATCAAGAGGACAGATCGGCAACCAACAAATTGGGAAAAGATCTTCACCAATCCTACATCAGATAGAGGGCTAATATCCAATATATATAAAGAACTCAAGAAGTTAGACTCCAGAAAACCGAACAACCCTATTAAAAATGGGGTACAGAGTTAAACAAAGAATTCTCACCTGAAGAACTTCGGATAGCGGAGAAGCATCTTAAAAAATGCTCAACTTCATTAGTCATTAGGGAAATGCAAATCAAAACAACCCTAAGATTTCATCTTACACCAGTCAGAATGGCTAAGATTAAAAATTCAGGAGACAGCAGGTGTTGGAGAGGGTGCGGAGAAAGAGGAACACTCCTCCACTGCTGGTGGGGTTGCAAATTGGTACAACCACTCTGGAAAGCAGTCTGGCGGTTCCTCCGAAAACTGGGCACCTCACTTCCAGAAGATCCTGCTATACCACTCCTGGGCATATACCCAGAGGATTCCCCACCATGTAATAAGGATACATGCTCTACTATGTTCATAGCAGCCCTATTTATAATTGCCAGATGCTGGAAAGAACCCAGGTATCTCTCAACAGAAGAGTGGATACAAAAAATGTGGTATATCTACACAATGGAGTACTATTCAGCCATTAGAAACAATGAATTCATGAAATTCTTAGGCAAATGGATGGAGCTAGAGAACATCATACTAAGTGAGGTAACCCAGACTCAAAAGGTGAATCATGGTATGCACTCACTAATAAGTGGTTATTAACCTAGAAAACTGGAATACCCAAAACATAATCCACACATCAAATGAGATACAAGAAGAAAGCAGGAGTGGTCCCTGGTTCTGGAAAGACTCAGTGAAACAGTATTTGGCAAAACCAGAATGGGGAACTGGGAAGGGGTGGGAGGGAGGACAGGGGAAGAGAAGGGGGCTTACGGGACTTTCGGGGAGGGGGGGGCTAGAAAAGGGGAAATCATTTGAAATGTAAATAAATTATATCGAATAAAAAAAAAATAGTCATGCCACTCCCCCTACTGGTGTATGGAGCATTCTAAGATTCCCTGAGGTTGATATAGGCTCTGACTACCTTTGGGAAGGAGTCGAATATAAGGATGTGGATTGGTTCTTGTGGATCATGTGAGCCAGGGAGATATTTTTATCATGGTTGCTATTAGTAAAAAGGGCTGCTGGCATCAGAGAACTAGGAGAGGAGGGGTCTTTGTCACCATTAAGTAAGTCACATGGAGGCTGTAATTGGCTGGTCGGTATGGGGAGCCAAGGCCTAAGCCAATTGGTTTTGCCTCAAAAGCTTTGAAGGGTATTTAGGGTCAATGGGTTAGGAAAGTCAATGACAGGTTTAGCTGACCTGATTGACATTATGGTAATTTCTGTCCCTGGGACCATGATGGGAGGAATGAGTTGGATTTTATGGTCTGCTGTTGTAAAGCCTCTTTTAAAAAAATGGCTTTTATGGCTTGCTTAAGATTCTCTAAAGTTAATTTTAGATTTTGTCTTTTGTCCTGCCATAATTGGTTATCCATATGATGATATATATGGAGACCTGACTTAATAAGGGGTTTTAATGAATCAACTACAGCTTCTTGGTACTGAGAAGGCAAAGTACTTGCAGTCTTGTTCATGACAGGGTATTGAAAAGAAGCAATCTGTAATATCTATGACCAAGTGTCGTATTTACAGGTATGGCAGAGGCAAGGGGGAGACCTCGTTGAGAAGAGTTCCCAATCTTTATGGTTTTATTAATTTCTCTTAAATCCTGGAGGGGACTCCAGGTCCAGGACTTTTTTAGTTACAAAACTGGGTATTCCAGAGGCTTCTAGAGGGACAAATGTGTCCCATGTCTAACTGGTGCTTAACTAATTGCTGTAAAATTGTTCATCTCTCTGTGTTTAAAGGTCATTGTTATATACTCACATAGGATCTTTTGTGATCCATTAATAAGGTATTTGACAGTGACCTTTAGACTTGGGGGTTCTTTCGATCTTGATATTTTTGCCAATCTTCTATTTGAAGGTATTCTCCCTCTTCTCCACTAGCAAGGACCACATTTAAATCTCCTAAGAAGTCTCTACCCATGTTGGCCACTAGGGGTCTAATGGTCCCAGTGGTTCCATCCAGGTCTTCCCAAAAATCTTGGGCCATCAGTTGAGGCCCTAGTAGGAGAGCCCAAACGTGGAGGAACCTTAGTTCATTTTTGGATGAACTAATCTGTTCATATGTCCATTAGCCACTTAAACCTTTTACTGTCAAATTTTATTGGAAGTTTAAGATGAGATTTTTCCAGTATGTTAATTACTCAGTGGGCTTGTGGGTTTTCCCCTCTGACTGATGGGTTTGTGGGCTGACCCACAAGGAGTTTAATAAAATATGGCAGGGGTTTGCATCTTTGTCATATTTGAATTTTTTTTAGCCCTTTTTTTCTAGTGAAAGCCTTTCCTTCAGAGGTGTTTTTAGGAGCCTTGGTCTTAACTTCTGGGTCTTTGTCTTCTGTAGCTGATGAGGACTCAGAGGGGAAGAGGGAGGATAAAGATAGAGAGGTTTTGTGGGTTGGGGGGGGTAACTTCTGTCTAATTAAATCAATTTCATTTTCTAGAGCAGCTAAATCAGCCACTGGACAATCTTCAGGGTCTTGTTCCTCATTAGAGTCTTCCCTATTGTCCTTCCATGTTTTTTCCTTAAGCTTTCGGGTTTCCCCTATGCATTGCTATGATAGCTATCATGGGGAGGAAGGAGAGGGGCAAAAGATAGCCTTCCTGAACTTCCTTTATATTAGCCAGGTAGGCAAAGCAGGTCTAGACATCAGGGTTGGAAATACATACTGGCAGGACCCATGGAGTAAATTGAAGCATCTCATTCCAAAATTCTTAGCCCTCCTTTTGGGAGATTTTTTTAAAAGACCTTTGATTTACGTAAGGCTCCACGAGAAAGAATTTGGAAATCCCTCTAATGTGATGTTGAGTTCCATTATAGAAGAGAGAGGAAGTGTTGTCACTGGTGCTCAATGTTCCCAAGGCAAATCCACCAGCAGGGGTTTGAAATGCACCAATGAGCACAAGCCTGCTTGCAGATTTAAGAACCTGGGAACCTTATAGAGAGTTTTATCAGGTTGCTGCAGAGCCAGGTTTTAAAGAGAGGCAAAAGGTTATTGCCTATGCTCACTCAGGCTGTGCTGTCCCTAAAAAGGATTAGCGGGATGTCAGGAAATTGCCCTGACTGAGAGGTGTCTGCAAACCACATCCAGCTCCTCTTGAAGGTGCAAACCAAAAGTAAAGCAAAGAAAGAAAAGGAGACAACCAGTCAGTATCAGTACCCGCAGGTGGATACTCACAAACTTTGTGCATTCCAGGATTCCTGTCCGTGTGTGACAGCTGTAGATCTTCTTTTTCCTTGCATGTCATTGGTCACTGGCTGGCAAGGGTGAAGGGAACAGGAGCGGGGTCCAATGCCCGTGAGTATGATGGAAAGAACTTCCTGGAATCAGCGTTAGAGAGACAGCTCGCTTTATTGGTCCAGGAGTACATTATATAAGGGTTTCTAGGGTTATGGGTGGAAAGGACTGATTGGTTATAACACAGCACCTAATTATCATATGGGCAGGAGGAAAGAACAGCCTTGCGGGAAGCTTGCGGGAAGTGCAGGGTCATCTTCCAAAGTCATCTGTGCATAGAGATGCTCTCCAACTGAGGTTATGCAGAGCAGAGGAAGGTTCACTGAGAAATGGAGTCCTCCATTTTACACCAGGCTCAGAAACTATCCAGGCATGGTGGACTGAGACCTTAACAGCAGGGACTTCCAATAACCTAAAATTATCTATGAACTGACACTAACCAAGGCCTAAGTATAACCCTATCCCTAATAACTCTAATGTTAATAGATTGAATAAAGTTAAAACTGTCTCTAGACCCAACATTAACACTGGTGGTAACATTAACCCTAACTCTAACATTAATCTTGACCCTAAAATAGCCACAATTAGACCACAGCAGGATTACCCTACCCCTAAATTCAGATCAAACATTAAACTTAGGTCTAAAACTAACCAGATACTAATATCTAACAGTAACTGAACCTCTTCCAGAATTCTACCTTAAGTTTTATATACAACCTGAGTCAAAGCCTAACCCTAGTTCATAACCCCAACCCTCACAGACCCATATTTTTAAAGTTTAGATCTAACATTAATACTAACCCTGTTCAACTGTATGTTAAGCCCACAATTTACCATAATGACAATCTTAACTCTAACATTACCCTTAATCTAACTGCTTATGTACCCTAAACCTAGAGTTAACCATAACTATAACCATAACTATAGCCATAACCCCTAAGCCCAGAGTTAACTCTGTTCATAATCTTAACTATAATACAAAACAAAGCTACTACCCTCTCTAAACGTAAACTGATTCTAGCCACAACCTTAACCATAACTAATCATAACACTATTTAAGCCCAATCCTAACCCTAATCTTAATCTTCACCATAAAATAAGCATAATCCTACCACTGTCCAAATACACTGAGCATGAATACCTATCCTAAAGCTAACCATAAACCAGTTTCTAATGCTAACTATACTCCTTACTGTAATGCCACCATTATTAATCCTAAGCCTAACCCAGACTATAGCATCAATTCTAAATTTAACCATCTAATAGCTTTATTTATAAGTTCAGATTGAACCCCAAATTAAACCTAGCTATAGTTGTACCCTAAGCCTACAACTAGTGATAGCTAAAATCATCAAAAAATTTTAGTCCTAAATCTAGCACTGATGTTAAAAGGTTAACCATAACCATAAAACCTCAAACTAGCCCTACCTAATCATAACTTAAGCAACGTTCTATATCTAAGCCTATACAAATTCTAACCTAGTCTTAATTAGAAAAATAACCCTTAAAGTAGTCCTAATTTTAACCCTAACAGTACATAAAACTACAACACTGACTCTAAATATATTCTCAACACTAAAACTAAACCTAACTATTTTAACTTTAATTTCTTCAAT
This sequence comes from Apodemus sylvaticus, assembly GCF_947179515.1. Lineage (NCBI taxonomy): Eukaryota > Metazoa > Chordata > Mammalia > Rodentia > Muridae > Apodemus > Apodemus sylvaticus. Next base: position 75,144,237 of record NC_067478.1, on the reverse strand, counting down.
GCCTACTTCTAATGATGGTTCTTAAATGATTTAACTTCCCTTCTAGTCTACCCCTCACCAAATGTGGTGGGAAAAAAAAGGATATGGGACAAGTAGACCTCTTTAGAAATGGTTCTTTGGAACGAATCCCATCTGTGTTGTTAGGAATCAGCAGTTCAGTTCACAGCGGCAGCTTGATCCACTCACAAACACTTCATGGGTATACCAGAAGCCCAGTTCAGTAGTATCTGGATGGCAGCAGCACTGACCCTACCAAGCAGGGACAGCCAGACCTCAGCCGGATCAGCTCAGTCAGCAGGAGGGAGAAGGAGCATCAAGAGCACCAGGAGAAGTTCTCTCAATGAAGTGAAGATGTGAGACCAAGAGGAGGTACACAGCTAGTTCTACCAGCAAGCCCTCAGGTCTTGCCTCACCATATGCCTTTCCTTAGCATGTAAGTCTGTCTGTCCCAGCTGACATCACTGTGCCAATTGGCCAGAGTCTACAGAAGTGGCAAGAAGCTGCAGCACACAACCAGAAGTGTTTTTTGATACATTTCTCAATATGGAGTCCCAATAAATGGAGCTCAATTATGCATTGTAAAGTGGACCAATATATGTGTGTCATTAGCAGAGACTCCTTCATTGTGTACCCTTTCACATGCTTGCTTTAGTGAAACATCCTTTCACCTGTGTCTGCTTTGGCGAATTGTTCCTTCCAGTGTCTGCTTTAGCAAACCACCTTTTGCTGTGTCCACTTCAGGAAAACACTCCTTCATGGTTTTGTCCCTGAAAAATGCCATCTGACACAACTGATTTTCCAAAAACCCCTTAACTTTCCACCTCATAACCCCCTTTCTGTTTAAGAAATTTTCTTTTCTCTAACATTAACAGTTAATATACACAATTAACATACACAATAACAATAATTATAAAAACTGTCACATTTTCAGTAAATGGCTCATGTACAATATAGTCAAACAATAGTCTAACAAAACAGATTTCTATCAATATACAATAAGTAAACAAAAATCTTACATTTCTATCAATATAGAATATAATTAAACAAAACCCTCAAATTTCTATTAATATACAATCATTAAGACCTTACATTTCTATTAATATATAATATTCAAACATAACAATCTACCATCCTAGATGATAACAACCATAGCATATCACATAACTAAAACTAACCAAACTACCCACCCCAATTTAAGGCACTGGGACAATGGTCTTCTCTTCCTGCTGAATTGGGGTGAAGAATTACTGTTTTGGGGCCCCAAGGGGAAAGTAGTCTAAAGCTAGCTGTAGCATATATTGCTCAGTGTCTGTTTATCCAGTTTCTGTATTGCCTGTCCAGTCCATTCATTGTCCAGTCTCTATGGTTATCCAGTCTTTTTGTGATCACTTGGGCTAGCTCTTTCAAATTTGATTTGCATGATTTTTTTTTTTTTAGAAATTAGTAACTGAGACAGTCTGAGTCATCTGGGTTATTTGCTTTGTGAAGACATATCTCAGGTGATAACAGGTTTTCCCTGGTCAGATCTGATCTTTTATAAGTTTTGTTGGTAACTGTATTTTTTCATTCCCTGTAGATACATAAGCATAATCATGTCTTCATGAAAAAAAAATCAGCATTTGTAAGAGGTACAACAATTTCAGCTGGATTTCTTTTTACTAACTGATGTAGTCTTAGTCTACCTTTTATAATTAATTTAGAAATATTTTCTATATATGTCTTCAATTTTTCTTTTTTTATGAACTAAGAAAATTCATTCCACAATACTATCTTTCCTTTGCATAATGAGCCCAGTAGGAGAATGAGTTGAAGATAAAATGACCAGAATACAATCAAGGTTAGGATCAATTCAATCCATATATGCCTCTTGCAGCCTTTGTTCTATAAGAGTTAACTCTTTTTCTGCTTCAGCTATTAGACATCTTGGACTGTTTAAAATAGAATCTTGTAATGTCTGAAACAAATTACTTAACTCATATGTACCCAGTTGAAAACCTCAGCCAGTTAATATATCTCCCATTAAGTTTTGAAAATTGTTAAGAGTTGGCAGAATTCTTCGTTACCTTAAACATAGTCTCTGAAACATCTTTGTAAGAATCAGCCAACAGAATGTCATTCATATAATGATAAATAATAGAGGGAGGAAACTGCTTATAAATAATTTTTTGTTGCACAAAATACTGACGTAAAGTTGGATTTTTAACATTCCCTATGGAAGTACCTTCCAGTGATATCTCTTTAGTGGATGCCTATTATTCAAAGTAGGTATTGAGAAATCAAACCTTTCCCTATCTCATGCAAGGGTTATGAGAAAAAACAATCTTTCAAATCAATTATTATTATAGGCCCCGATTTTGGTTACAGGATGGTAAAGGAAGGTGTAAAGGACCATTGGTTGAATTACCTTCTAACTGCTCTGAAATCTGTTATCACCCTCCATTTACCTGATTTCTTTTTTACAGCAACCACAGGGACTTTCCATGAACCAGTAGACTCTTCTATATGTTGAGCCTCCATCTGATCTTGTACCAGTTGCTCAAGTACTTGCAGTTTTCCTTTTGTTGTAGGCCACTGCTCTTGCCAGAGAGGCTGGTTCGATAATCATTTTAGAGGCAAGGTTGTTGGCATGTCAGCAGTGGCCCCTTTTATGAATTTGGAAACTCAATCACTATGATGTTCTGTTTTTTGATCATGGGCACAGCTTGTGATTATTTTCAATCATCTGTATCAGTGCCTTCACCAGAAGCATCTATCATATTACCCTAATTTCCTTATATGCTTTCCCTGTAATTGCAGACAAGATGCATGGGTACATCTCCTTTTTCACATATGCCCAAGTTTTCTGACTTCATTGCTATCCCCATCTTCTACACCTGGATACACAATAATCCTTGAGAACCTAATTTACTTCTTCCCAAGATTATTTCCACTGTCCCCGAAGTTAAGGGACCATACATACAAGTGGGTAATTTGTAACATTCAACTTCTGGGGACAATGTAAGAGGAGTGTCTGTGGCCATATCCAAAACCCTTTCCTTAATGCTTTATCTAGTGAAAACACTAAAACTAGGTTCAAAACCCCTCCCATAAATCATTTTCTAATTGTAATCCTTTCCTTAATGCTCCCTCAAGCTTCCCTAGCCCAAGTCCTATGCTCTGATCCTAACCATTACTCCAAACCTAAACATAACTTTCATAAAACTCTACTTGTAAGTTCAGATCCAACATTAATTTCACCCTAGATCTAACTTTACCATAAGCCAACAGAACTGCAAATACTGACACAATACAAACCCTAATACTAGCATAAATCAAAACCCTAACCCCAATGGTCACCATAACCATAACTTAAGCCTAACCCCATTGTATCCATAATCTTAATCATAATTCTAATCAAGCTATACTGTTGGGGCCCATGTAAGAAGATTGGCAAACAACTTTAGAACTCATGGAGGGTTGCCAAATGGTTAGCACAGCCATGATGGGTGTGTCTCAGAGAGGCAGAGTCCTGAGGGCTTCGTGTCCTGAAGACCTCATGCTGCCATGGGTATCTCTCAGCCTGTTGCCCCTGCAGTCTTCACATCCTTCCTACTCTATGGGTTGTGTGAAATCCCTAAGGGAATCTCCAGCCCCTCACTGGAGAGTGATGTTGACACTGCTGCTAGAGCAGATTAATGATTCAACCACCACCCTTTAAAAGAATTTAGAGATGTAGATTGATAGTATAGTTAGGATGTTTTTGTTTGTGGCTTTGATGTAGAAAATCTTGGGGAAAATTTAAAGTTCAGAAAGGCAAACTCTTTGAGTTTTAAAATAATTGAGTGAGGGATTTTTTTGAAGACATGGAACAAGAACAATGCCGGTCCAACTAGTAGTGCCTGGCATGCCTTTCTTGCTAAAGCTGAGTTGGTGATCAAGGCGATGATTAATTGCTTTGTTCTTATTTTGCCTTTGGCTTCCTGATATGATTTAATAAAAAATTTGTTGATGAGTGGGTGTTCACTCTGAGGATTTAAAGTAGAAATGAATGATTGTTTTTTATAGAAAAGTTTAGAGTTGTTTTTCTTTTAAGATGTTTTTATAAGATTACTTTTTAAGATAAATAATAAAATGATTGATCCTTTCTTTGTAACTGCACATTGCAGCCTGACAGTAAGAGAACTGACGGAAAAGAGTGCCAGGGTTGCTTACACTTGGTTAATTATAACAAGTTGCTGAGGCACAGACCTATGTGGGTCCTTGGGGATGATTGGTTTTTCACCTGTAATATGTAAAACGTTTAACCATGTGAGGGTCCTGGGGGATATGCTGGGCTTCATTTTGTTTTGTTTCATTTCACATATACTCATTGTAATCATTTACTCAAAGAAAAACAGAGTGTAACCACATTGTAATTTTTATAGTGCTTGAGAGATTTTGCTGAAGGATAGAAGCTGGGGAGAAAAATAAAATTTAGAGAACCCGAGAACCTCTTCAAACTATCAAAAAGACTCCTGCATCTGTATTTTCTGCTAATTCCAAGGTTCCCCTTAAGACCCTGACATGTCGAAGCTGGCTTCTAACACTATACACTGAGCCTGTGCATTGACTCTAACCCTGGACTTGACACCAAACTGAATTCTTAACCCAGCCCTAACCTACATATAACTATAGCCTGACCCTAGCTCTAATCCTAAACCTAACACTATCTCTAACCATATAGCTAACTTCACTATTAATCTAAACCTTAGTTCCCACAGTAAAATCAACTCTAGCTCAAATATTACATCCCTAGATATAATATTTGGATTAGTGATATTAGAAATACTAATCCAAATTGTAACCATACCTCCAGTCAGAACCTAAAACTAAGCTCAAGCCTAAACTTAACCCTAATACTGACATTAACTATAGCTTGTACACTAACTTGTATCAATCTCTAACCTAAGCCCATTCATAATTCTTACCCGGGTAATGCCCCCGATCCAAACCCTAAGACTAAATCTAGATCTATGCCTAATCCTAGGAGTAAAACTAAAGCTATCCATGGACTAACTCTAACTGTAACCCTAACCAGAGCCCAGTCAAAACCCCGACTCTAACTCTACATCTAGCTTAAACACTAAAACTAGTTCTAAAATATCACTACAAATGGGTCTCTCCCACTAACTGTAGCCCATACTCTAATGCTACACAAGCTAATTCCCTAACAGACTTCTGTCCTTGAAAGAGTTTCAGAACACCACGAATCTCACCTATTGGAATTTATTACCGCAATAAATCTGGGTATTTGATTCATGAGGATTTAATAAAGAGGAATGGTAGGCACTTATTTTTATAAACCAAGACATTTATTTCATTTCCAAGCCCCGCTGAGTCTTCCAAAACAATACCTTTGCAATCAGCTAGAAGCTCACTTCCCTACAAGAGTAATTTTTTAATGTGTAATTAGGATTTTGCTGCCTCAACTCTGTGCCCCAATGTTAGAATTACTTTTGACAGTCTATTGTGAACTCTATTAAGCATACATGCCTTTCCTAAGTGCTTTGTTCAGAGGACCATTTCCATTGATCTGTGTCTAGGTGCAGTTATCATGTCAGCCCAGCACAGTGATTTAGTGGCTGAAACTCTGCATATGAATTCAGTGATCTCATTATTGCCATCTTACTCAATTCATCTGTAAACTTGTGATACTGTAATCCACATGCTCTGTACCCTCAATAACATTCTTACAATGCAAATGCCTTCCATTTTCAGCTGTCATTTAACCAGTTGCACATCACAGTATAGATTTCTGTGGCAGTGAAATGGCAGAGCTGAGAAGAACTAAAATAGTTTATAGGCATTGTCCCTTACTTTCAGAATGAATCTCGTGACAGAGGACTGGACTATTTTATTTTTATGTATGGCTATATAAAGTACATCTTTTGGCTCTTCTGTTGTAAAGAGCATAATCAACAGGCCCAGTTGATGTCTCTCTGGATCTACCACAGTATTCTAAGGCCCTCTGTGCGTGTGCTCAAGAACGTCCACGTTGTGAGCTATTATACGGGGCACAAACATTTTCAAATGCAGATGTATGAGAAGTGGCATCGTCTGTCCTGAGGTGCTGTGAAAGGCTCATGGCAGCCAATGGAACAAGGTAATGAGCAATAAGATATTTTACAGCTTCCTCCATGTGGGCAGAGGCATACACTAAATGACAATACGTATCACTAGAAACGAGCACAAATTGTACTCTCCCAAAGGGAGACATGAGTAACCTCTTCCTGCCCAAGAACATTGGGAAGTAATTGCCTGGGGTAAGTAATGCCGTCATGCCTGACAGACTGAAAAGGGACACGGTGGGTGCCTCCCTTAACTATCTGCCCAGCTTGTTTTTGGGAAATAGCAAATTCCTTTCAGAAAGAGGCAGTGCTTGGATGTTACAGATCATGACTCTCATGGGCTTTTATCATGACGGTCTGCAGAGCAGCATAGAAGTGCATCATGCACCAGCTTGTGCATTACCAATGGCCCGGGGAGACTTGAGCGTGACTGAATATGGCCAACACAGTAAGGACTCTGGTGGCAACACAAGAATTCCTGGGTCCTATGGGAAAGATGGTGTAACTCTTTTCTTTCTCCTTCCCTCCCTCCCTCCTTCCCTCTCTTCCTTCCTTCTTTTCTTCCTTTCCCTTTCTTTCTTCCTTTATCCTCCTCTTCCTCTTCTTCCTCCTCCTTCCTCCTTCTCCTTCTTCTTCCTTCTTCTTTCTTCTTCCTTGAGACAGGGTTTCTGAATCCCAGCCCTAAGCTCATCCTCCTCAGCCTGTGGGCCCCTTTTGTTCCTGACTCCATGAGGTTTCCAGTGGTCACTGGGTGCCAGGGAGCTTGGGACCCCAGCTTTGGCCTCAGCCTGTGTCTTTTTGCACTCAGGCTGAGATCCCCAGGCTGGGCTGCGTTTTCCCACCCTCTGAGCCATGCCTTGGTGCTTTCTACAAGCCCAGCACAGGATGGCAGCGTAGGGTAAGTGCAATCTAAAGTCTCTGCTTTCACCTGCTCAAGCTGTGGTCCCACACCCCGGTGGCAAGGCAGAATGTACACCTGGTGATGGTATGTATAACTTTTGATCTGGGGTTCAACCAATATCGGCTGCCTCCAAGGCTTGCTTCACTCCTGTTACGTAGGAGCTGCCCCTGTATATATTGATGGGAAAAGTAGACATCTCTAAAATAATGCTGACTGCTAAGAGTTCTGAAGTGCAGAATGCATAATTCTTTAGAACTCGAGGAAGAATGTAAGCAGCATTGCCAGCGGTATCCATAAAGACAGTTTAGCCAAAGGAAGGGATTGAGACGGCGGTACCTTGGCGAAAATAAACCCACGAGTGGATGCAAAATGTTACATCCTGAATGGTGGAAAATGAGAGTCAAGCTGGGCGGAGTGATTAGCCAAAGAACATCGCCAGGCAGTAGCGATGTCACTTGGCAGAGCTGATGTCACTGATCTCTTGAATAGGGGATGACAATTACTTCTGTCTTTTTACCCAGCATTTCTATAGCACATTTGCACCCTCTTGAGATTGATTTCCCACCCGACCATAGTAAGGTTTAGAATCCTGGAGGTAGATTGTTCTAAACACAACTATTCTGAAGTGCCCTACAGTTGTTGAATAGCCTGGTAGGGGTCACAGACACTTCTATTTTGACTAAAGCCATCCTGGCCTCAGAAACGAGAGGCATGAACATTCCTTTCTAAAAATTGGAAAAGTGTAGAAGGTTTCTGGGTAGTAAGCTTCAGCGAGGGCCTGAGCCAATTCTTATCTCCCAGCAGGTTTTAGAATCTCTAAGAGCTTTGAGACCATCTTTGCAGAGAGTATATTCCTCTATAATTATGCTTAGACATTGCACTAGAGATGGTTTTGAACCTTTTTGCTTGTTTGTTTCTGGAGTAATTTGAAGACTATGGGCCCAAAAGCTGTTTTTGACAAAGACAGCTGCCAATTTAGGAGTCAAGATGGCTGATTAGACTATCACCCATACAGTAACATTAGGGTTGTCATACATGGGCTTGATAGCCTCAACAGATTCCTGATGCATTATAAGACTGTTTTCCATATCCCAGAGAAGAACTTTCCATCAGAAGCAATGTGCAGGTAGATTAGATGGAAAACTTTCCATCTGAAGCGATGTGCAAGGAGATTAGATAAGAAAAGGTTGTGGGGATGAACCATGAGCACATTTCCTTGTTTATGATTGAAGAATATCACTCGTTGGGCTATTTTTTAATTTCTGTATAATATCAAACTAAGTTTGGGGCAACTAAGTCAAAACTTTATTATTTCCCCTATATAATCTTCATCTATTATGCCTTGGTAAATCTGCAGTCCCCATAGTATCTGGTTGCTTTTTCCTAAAATAAGTCCTACTGTGCCAGTGGGAATGGTCATGTAGAGGTTAGTCTAAGCCGTGTGGTGGAAATGAGATCCAATCCTCCCCTGCCAGAGGTTACCTGACAGAGCTGACTGATGCTGTGCTTGGGTGGCTGAGGGTCATATGTCAGCCCTCTTGACTCATAATTCCTTGTAGTTTGTAGGGTAGACTCCATTTTCCATTTCCCAGCCCTGCCAGAGATCATCCTGTATATCTGTTTGGCAGTGGGATTTGTTAACCCAGTGGATTCTTCTCTGACATCGTTGGCCTAAACACAGGGGCCATGATGATTATCCAGATGGTGCTGGGGCCTGCTTGTTTTTACATTGTAAATCCTCGTGCTGGTAGTCACAAGCAAAAAGAACCCCCTAGAAAGGATCTTGTGAACATTTTGAGAAGCCAGCTGTTTTATGAGCATCTTCCCTTCTCAGACCACGTGTAAGGTGCCCTTGTAAGAGCTGGGCCACAACATCTGTGTACAAGTCTTCTGGATCCTGGTGAACCTCAATTATTGACAAAGATTTTTGCCCCTTGCTGGCCAATTCTTTCCATGGTCTCAGGCTTGCAAAGGTTAGTGTACCTAACAGTTATAGCAACCTCGTAGGCTAGATTATGTTGTTCCTGTTCCTGACATAATTCTGCAACTCAGTCTAATTTATCACTGTTACTCATTACTAAGTGAAAAGTAATGCCTTGGGCTTTTCCCCCTTCAATCAGACATAGGCCAGGGATTGTCACCGAGGGGCACTCTGAGTAAGTTCTTAGACATAAAGAGCAGTAGGCCCGTAGGCTGTATGGGCTTGTTGGGTCTCATTTAAAGATTGAAAGGCACAGTCTCATGATAGCACACCACCTAGTTTGGATTCTGTGGATCAGGTTGCTCAAACACAGAAAAGCCTCCTCTAAGTCTCTCACTTTAAACAAGCTGAGATTACTTCCCCTTCAATCTCTTAGCGGCACAGTATCTGAGGCATGAGGCAGGCCAGGGAAGTATGACGTGTAAATCAAATTTGCCTTTCTATCTCTACAGGATGCAAAGGTGCCGCTGGAGTTACAGATGTGAACCTCAGCCCCACTCACCATTTGTGGCTATCTCTTAGGGACAAAGGCCTACAAAGAGAGACCCCCCCCCCCCCAGGATTCATTGAGGCAGAGAGCCTTATGTTTTGTAAGGAAATGGCTACAAATCTTTGGGATTATGTACATAAACCAAAAGTGAAAATGGAACTATATTTGGTTCTTTCACCCTATTAGCTCCTAATTCTTCTGTTCTTTTTCAAATAGCCAAACTTACTGTACTTACCTTGGGAAACCAGGGTTGGAGCATAGTGTAAGAACCAATTGACAGAGCTAAAATGTTCTACCTACTTCTGAGGTTCCTCAAAATGTTTAAAGTACTAACATGTAACTGCTTGTCTATAGGTTCTACTGGTCCCATGTTATATCCCCTGCATATCGAATTGCCCTTCACATTTACCTTTATGTGGCTGCTTCTCACTGGAGCCTTCCTTTGTCTGACCAGCTGAGCTCCCCATAGTCAGGTGTCCTTGCTTTGGCTCCATTTGAGCCATGACCTTCACAGTTAGGGACTAACCTAACTGGAGCAGCAGGGAATGGAGAAACAACAGATACACATACAGAAAAGCTAGGATTGGGTGGGTCATGTGCTCTGGTGACACCAACAGCAGGCCAGAACTCCATCCTGTTTTATTATATACAGCTGAGCAAGGTTGTGAGCTTATTGCATATAGCCAAAAGAGGAGGCAGATTTTGCTCATCTTGGTAGGGGGTGGAAGTTCTGTGGGGGGAATAGTTTCACACTGTAAACATCTTGGAAGAGGAAACTGTGGTTGACATTTTCTTCACACACTTTCAAAATCCAAATAGGAACCAGGGGAAGGCTTTGGCATTCCCACAGGTCTCAGGAATTGGAGTCCTGGACATGGCTGTACCCCGTGTCAGTAATACACAGAGGACTGCCTCTGCTCACCACACTGTGGTCTTGGGTCTTTCCATCCTTTGCTCAACCTTTGTTAGAAATGCGCTGTAGTTAGTTACTGTTCAGCTGCCTTCCTTCCTTCCCATCTCCTCCTATAGGTGCCACAACTCTACCCCAGGCTGAAGGCTCTCCCCTCTTCCCCTTGAAACCTTCCAATGTATTTTGGTCATTTTCTGTGTTTCACTGTGCCTATCTTGAAGGGCACAGACTAATGGGACTTACTATTACAAAGTGATCTCTTAATGTCGACTAAAGGACTACACACTTGTGTGTGTGTTGGGTTTAGTGGCTGGCATCTGTAATTCTAACATTCAGAAAGTCAAGGGAGAAGGGTCATTGCAAACATGAGGCCAGACTAGGCTATGCCTGTCTTCCAAGATAGTCTGGCTTGTACGATGAGGTCTTGTTTCACAAAAACGTACTGAATACTAATACACACATGAATTTCCAACTTACTGTTTTGTGAAAATGAGGAAAAAATAAATAAGGACTTCCCCCGCCCCCTTTACTCGAGGAGTTGAACTTTGGAATTCCAAAGCATTATTTTCCTCCTTAGTGGAAAACACTTGGAATCAAATGTCATCATCAGCCCATACTCCAAGCTTGTGGTCTTATTTCATATAACAAATCATAGACCTAGACAAGAGGTCTTGAACTTTTAACATTTCTGGATCAATATAATTTATAAGCATGAATAAGTCATAACTTTTTAATTTTTTAACAGCCCTTTTATTTCTTAATGGTAAATGCACTGATGAAATTACAACAAAGGACATCTAAGTTAGATACAAACCATTATCTTTCCTTTATGAAGTATTTATTTGTTCAAGTGTAGGTATGTCTCTTTGTGTATTTGTCTGTTTGTGGGTCTCTATGTATATGTGTGTATTATGTGTGTGCATGTTTGTGTGTGTCTGTGTTATGTATTTCTCTCTCTGTGTGTGTACTTCTTTGTAAATGTTATGCAGGAGTATATGTGTGTTAGTGGATATCTGTTTTATATATGTGTGTTTCTGTGTAATGTATGTATGTGTGAGTGTTATTGGATTGCTGTATTGTGTGTGTGCATCTGTGTTACATGTGTATGCATGTGTGTGTTAGTGGATGTCTGTATTACATGTGTATATGTGTATCTGTGGTGCCTGTGCACATGCACATGCACACATGCATGTGTGTCGTATATGTGTATCTGTGGTGCCTGTGCACATGCACACATGCATGTGTGTCATTTGATGTCTGTGGCAGTGAACTAAATGCTTCATTTACTGTTCTTTTCCATCTAATCAATGATATGTGTGATTCAGTTCTGTTTTTCTGTCTTCCTGTAATACTTCTTTCCTGGATATTTTGAAGGAAAAAGATTAAATTATGTTCATAAATTTGAAAATTTTGAATCCCATAAGCTTTCCCCCTACTGAGGCTAGAATTAGTTTTATGACTATATTGGAGATTCACAGCATGGCATCTGTTTAAAAATTCATAATCTATCTTCTTTTATTCAATATAATTCTTATTTACTTTCATTTTTTATTCATTTGCTCCTAAGAAGCAAAACTATGTTGATAAGTTTTACAAAAGTATCATCATCATAAATAAAAATGTGTAACCTAATCTATTAATATATAAGCTAAAGACCAAGATCAAAAGGGTTCCATAGGTTCTTGATCCTATGGAACCATAAGTAATACACAGAATAACTCAGAACACAATACATGGAGCTCAACTTTTAACTTTATTTATATTTGTTAACTATCCACAGTTGTCTTCCATTTATTAATTACTTAAAATGACTTTATATACCTAGGTATCTATGTCATTCAATTCATTAGTTTTGAGTTCCAAGGCCACTCTTCAGTGTTTGTTGTATGATACTGGGGCTAGCACTCCAGACCACATTTCTGCATTGTCAGGTTTCCTGTTGGACTCTAAAGTTCAGGAGTTTGCTGGGCTTGAGTGGGGGAGGAGATATTCTGCTTGTGTTGTTTGCTCCAGTGTCACCATAGCAACACCTCTTCACTTCAGCAGCAGCAGCTGAATCTAGTTTGTACTTGTTCTAATATTTGTGGAGCAGCTTTATCATAGCCTTTAAGTGTCTCCAGCACCAGGCAGTTGGCATGGGTCCCTCTGCTCACAGATCTACCCTTAGTCCCATGGAGTCTCTCCTGGAAAACCACAGACTTCAGCAGTAGATAAAAAAAGGTCCTGTTCTAAGTGGTCAACACTTCATGTTCTCAGACCTCTTCTTATGTATTTTTTCAAATGGTTCTAACTTTGGATCTCTGTTTTTGCAGTTGCTACCTGGTGATACTTGAAAGCTTGTAGTATTTTGAGGCTTATTTAAATTAACTTGCAATAGGTGAACTTGCTGTTCCCAACTTTCTACACAAGATATGGCTAAGATGAAAAACAAATTAAATCACAGTTAATAGACTCTTCTTAGTTTTGTTTAATCCTACCATTATTTAAGAGTTACAAAGGAAGGAAGAAGGGGGCCAAAGAGAAACTGAAGACATTTTTTTAAAACTAGGAACAAACCAAGTATGCTCACCTTGTCACTATACTAGTTACTAAAGTGCTGGAAGCCTTATCTTGCTCAATAAGACACGTGAAGGCAATAGAGAAGATACAAAGAAGGAGGCAGAGTATCCTTGTTTATAGATATGATTCTATACACAAAAGACCCTGAAGACTCCTCAAGGAATATCCCATACCTGATTAATGCATTCAGAAAAGTATCAGGATTCATATACAACACTGAAAAAAAATACACAGCCTTTGTGAACACAGATGACAAGCATGCCAAGAAAAAAACTCAGGGAAACAATTGAGTTTATAGCAGCCTTCAAAAATCACGGAAAAAAATCAAAGGCTTTAAAAGGCGTGTACAATAAAAAGTTTAAGACACTGAAAAAAGGACATGGAGGATTATACCAGGAGATGGAAGAAGCTCCCATGCTCATGGATTGGCAGGATTAATACTATAAAACGGCCATCCTACAAAAAGCAATGTACGGATTTAATGCAATTCCTACCAAAATTCAAATGCAATTCTTTACAGAAAAAAAAAAAACCTTGAATGTTATATGAAAATACAAAAGACTCACAATCAAAACCTTAAATAGTGAAATATGGCTGGAGAAACCACCATCTCAGACTTCAAGTTGTACTCAGGATATACTTAGAGGACTCTATATCTTATTTCTTGGTTTGCTTTCTACTGGCGTGAGGAAGTATCTTGACCACAAGGAACTTGAGAAGGAAAGGATTTATGTCTTCTCACAGACTAAAGTCCTTTACGAAGGGAATTAAGTGCACAAACTCATAGTAGGAGCCTGAAGCCAGGAACTAAAGTAGGGACCATGGATGGATGCTGCTTGCTGGCTCGGTTCCATTGTTTGCTCAGCCTGATTCCGTACACAGGCTTAGATCACCTACCCAGCGGTGGAACCATTTCCAGCAAGCTAGACCCTTTCACATCAATAATTGATCAAGAAAATGCCCTAGACTTTACCTATAATCCGACACATGCATTTTTTCAATAGATATCCCTCTTCTCAGAAAACTCCAGCTTATGCCAAGTTGACAACTATTCAACCAAGTCAGTAAACCCCTTGCCATGCTAGGCATTGATAAAACATTATTACTAATCCATAACCTTTCCTTTTTTGTTTATCCCAAGATCTCATATTAATAATAATGTCACAATATAAGACATTATATAACTTTTGAAGTCACACAGTGTTTACAAGTTCAGTCTCTTTAAAATACCCAAAGTCTCTATAAAATTCCAAAGTTTGGGCTCCTTTAAAATCACAGAAAATTTATATAGTTCTTATTCTAAGAGGAAAGAACCAGGGACAGTCACAATAAATCAAAGCAAAACCAAAGTTTAACAGTGAAAATTAAATCCTGATGCTCAATCTGGAATTGACTCAGATCTTGCTCTGGGCATCTCTGGCTCTGCTGTCTACAGAACACATAGCCCTAGTCACTTAATGCTAATCATATATGACTATTAACATAACCAAAGATCTCAACCGCATATTAAAACGCAATCTGGATTTTTAAAAGGAAAAGACAAGAGAAATTTCTCAAAAAGAGGCACACTGATAGCCAAAATATTTGTAAAAATTATCAAAATCATTAATTATTAGGAAAATACACATAGAAATCACAGTGAGATTTTACTTCTCTGAGGATACAATGATAATATAAAAAAGACAAAGGATGACACATATCAATAGGAGTGTGGAGGAAATGGAAATTTTATATAATGTTGCTGCAGATACATAGCAGAACAGCCATTGCAGAAAACAGAGTGGTTGTTTGCTATGAAGGAAAGGGTAAAACTACCACCTAATCCAGAAACTACATTCCTGGCTCTATATGCCAAGTATATGAAATGTTCATGTTGGAAACAGGTACAGAGATGCCCCATGTCCATTACTGCAATATTTGAAATAGCTAAGACACAGACTCAAAGCACCCATCAACAGATGAGCAACAGAAGAAAAAGTGACATTTGAACAGAATGGAATGTTTTTTTATTGTAAAAAAAATTCTGACATTTGCAGCAATGTGGATAAAATTACAAAACTTTATGTTAAATGAAACGAGACAGACATTGAACAAACACTGTATAATTCACAAACAGGAAATAATTCAAAAGGTGATATCTAAGAAATAAAAAGTAGAGCATCAGTTATTACAAAGTGAGGAGTGGAGAGGGAAAGAGATGGGAAGGGGATGAGAGTCACATTTACATAGGAAAATTATCCTGTTCTGTTTTATAATAGGGAAGTTATAGCTAACAATAATGTGCTACATATTACTAAATAGCTCGAGGGAGGGATTCTGATTATTCCTGCCAGATAAAAAATAATTATTTGTGATAGATTTGTTAATTATGCTGATTTGATAATGCTATATATACATCTACCAAAGCTTTATACCACAGCTATTACAGATCAATTATAAATAAAATTTAAGGGCAGAACTCCCACTCCCTACCAAACAAAATTTATTATCTCATTAAGAAAAATAAAAACCATTCATCCAAACAGAACGTGTCTGTATAAGAGGAAAAGAAAGGAGGAGGCTTGTGAGACAGAGAGTCAACGCAGCCTGTGACATACGGTGGATGTTGACAGATGTGGCTGGAGATGAACCTGGAGAGTCGGAGAAACCAGAGAGAACCAGAAAATAAGGAAAACATTGCTCTTCCTAAACTGAGAGTCATCGCTGCAGCCTTGAACCGGTGTCCTCAGTTCACATGCAGAAGAGAGAGCAGCATCACGGTGACTCTTGTCTCTCTTAGAGGAGGCAAGGAACTCTTTCTTCCTTTTTTTCTATTTCTTTCCTGAGAGTTTTCTGTATAGGCCAGGTTTGTCTGAACCTCATTCTGCAGTCCATACTCCCCCACAACCTCAATCATAATTCTTATAACCCAGCCTCTATGGTACTGTGATTACTAAATATACTATGACAACTGGCAACAAACAAACCCACTAACTATGAACAATTATGCCACATCCATTTATTATATACAGTCACTGGTCTCTTCTGTTTCACAAAACTGTGAATGCCAGTTATCCTGTTCAATCCTCACCACGGCCCTGTGAGGTAGTCAGGAAGCATCACGTTCTAGAACACAGAAGAACTCCTCAACAGAGACAGGGCTGGTATCCACATCCATGTCTTCTGTATCCTAATCCAGGACGCCTTCCACTTTGAGATGAATGGAGCTCAGGATGGGAAGCAAAGCAGCTTTCCTGCTTAGAACAGTTGACAACAATTCTTCACAAACACAGGCCATTTAGACTTGAGAGCTCTTGCCTGTGCCCAGGAAGTAAGCACACCCACGTCTGGGTTAGAGTTAGTGTCAGAGAAATAAAGAAGACACAAGTATATCTTGAATGAGGGCTGCTGCTTGGTTCACACTGGATGAGGTTGAATATTCTAACTTTGAAGCAGCAAAGTCCAAGAGAGGGGAAGCTTTTCAGAGGATCTTGTCATCTAACAATTTATTGATTCCCTCGCAAATCCTCTTGAGATTGGGCCTGCAGTTTCCATGTGGACCGTAGAGAGTAGAAAGGAATTCTACATCAGCAAAGTGGTTGAAGACATGGTTTATGCGTCCATGGGTTCTGGGCGTCAAGTGTCGCTGTACCAGTTCATGTACCAGGTCCTTGCACTCATGCAGAAGCTTCGAGAGCACATTCGTATCAAAGGTGTACTCTACTTCGTAGAAGCTGACCATAGTCATAGCAGTCTGGTTCAGTTTCTTGCGGAGTTTCTCTACAATCATGACCTCCTCTTGACTGAACTGTTTGTTCCGGTAGAGGATACCAATTTTGATGGCCACCTTGATTGCATCCTTCATGATCTTGTGGGCCTCCTTCTTGTTGTGGGTGTGTTCTTCTGTGACTTTGTACAGCTCATCGAAGATCTCACTGCTGGTGTCATCAATCAGCATGTTGGCCACAGTTTTGCTGGCTATCTTGCTCAGGATCTTCTTCTGGGCTTGAAGGGCGAGATTCTTGGAACTAAACACATGAGGACCTATGGTAAAAAGATACATGTAGGATTATGAGAACTGTTACTTTTTTTCTTTTGCAAATAAAACACATTAAGTTGAATTTACATTCTTAGAACAAAACCTCATGCCTATATCCACAATTATCCTAACTAAACTGTACCCCAGATCTTCCCACGTGTCACTATACCCTGGTCACCAATGTTATTAACTTTAAATTACATTTATTTATTTATTTATTTATTTATTCATACCATGAATTTACATGTACATATATGTGTGGGCATGTATGTTGTGATCACATGTGTGTTTGTGGGAGTCAGCTCTCTCCTTCTACCACATGGGTCCCAAGGATTAAACCCAGTTCATGAGGTTTGGTAAGCGCCTTTATAATAACCAATTCCCTTTCAGCAGCCCTCAGCACTGTTCTTGACAGTGTAAGGAAAGACTGGGGAAACAGACACCAACAACGCCAAACCACCAGCTGTCTGCCCTCTTGGCATACGCCTGTTCATCCTGAGAACTTTAAGTGGCATGCAGACATGCAGGCTCGTCCCTCCGTGGCAGTGTCTTCCTCATATCCAGATGAAATCAAACCATTTTAGACTTACTCCATGCTGCATACGGCCTCTCCACTTGACTACTTACCAAAGATTTCCCTATAGCTGCTGGTTCCATGGAAACTATTCAGTTTCACAACTTATACAAGAGAATTATTGCATAGTGACCAGAATGTAGTTAATCTCATTTTCAGAGACATAGAAGTAGTTGTTCATGAAACTACTTTTTTAAGTAGAGTTTCAGGATCTAAATTTTGTTGAGTCTAAGATATATTATTTTCAGTTTCAAAATCTTAGAAACTGTGGTATGTTGCAGATGACAGGCAGCTGTTGTGTTGTGGCTGTCATTACCTGTATGTACAACTTATACAATAGATAGAAAAAATTGGAGAGAAAATCAAAAGAACTCTGTTAAATGTTACTAACCAATGCTTACTTGCTTATTATTTATTCACTTACTTGTTGTTTTTTTTTTTTTTTTTGAGATAGGAGTCTCATGGGGGTGGAGACTTAGCTTAGTGGGAGAACACTTCCTTAGCAAGCAGAAGACTCTGGGCAGGGTCCACAATCACACACACACACACACACACACACACACACACACACAAAGACACAGGATCTTACTGTATAGCCCAGGAACTTCTTATGTAGTATAAGCTAGACTTGAATTTAAGATCCTCCTGCCTCTGTCTCCAAAGAGTTGGGATTACAGATGTGTATCACTATGCCCAGGACACTACAGTTCTTGAGAGCATAAAATGGTACTGTGTGGAAAATAGAAACATCAACAAATGACAAATCAAACAAGCCTTGTATGACTATCACACTGAATGAAACTTAGGAAAATAACAGCCAACTTATTTTGTTCATATTCACATTATGAATAAAGAAGAACATATGTGTTTTTTGTTTTTTAATCCTACAACACTATGTCTACATAAGCCTCTCCTGAATTTGTTGAAATACTCTACAAAGTCTACAAATGGTGTCTGTAGTCCAGGCTGGCTTTGATCTTCAATACTCACATCCCTACCTCTTTGGTACTGGGATTATAGGAATGGCCCATTATACTTGTCTCACTCACAGAATTTTAATTTCATGTCGGTTATTAATGCTTAAAGACACTTGATTAACCCATCATAATCATGTACAACTAAAGCGTGCAGGTAAACTGAAACTTAAGGAAGATTCTGTGACAATAAACCCCCAAGGATTTCTTTTAGCAGACACAGTGCTCATACCAAGACTAGCCTGGGCTGAATATTTATTAATCTTTAAAACCTAAAAGTTGTATTAGAAACACACCTCTAAATGGCATGTGAAATAGTAGGTTAAGGTACTTTGATTAAAAGACATATATCATCAATGTGAATTTCAGATTGGCACTTTGTCTGGGAAGGTTCTCCATCCCAGAGCTACAGATTCCTCTAAAGCTCTCCCTAAGAGTAAACGCCATAATTGAACAGCAGAAAGAAGGAAGAGCACCATGCCTCGGCTTCAAATATTTTCCCAGGTGAAAGAACTTGCATAAAGTCTGCACAGAGAGGATGTATAGAAAGAGAATTTGTATCTGGAAATCTTCTCCTTCAGCATTCTCGTTGAGCTGGGTGGATGATGCTTGTTTGCCCTAAGGAAGAGGAGGAAGAGCACAGTTTGAGATCAGCTGTTGAGAAGCTTCAAAATCAGACAAGAAATCAGGCTTAGATATGGCTCTGCAGTTAACAGCACGGTATGACTGCTCTTGCAGAGGACCTGAGTTCAGTTTCCAGGACCCATACCAGGCAGCTTATGACTGTGTAACTGTCTCCAGAGGATGGTCTCTTCTAGCCCTTGTGGGCACCTGTACTCATGTGCATATACACATGCAGACAGACAGATGGACAGATAGACAATTTAAAATAAATAAATCTGGGTAGTTTTTTTGTTTGTTTGTTTGTTTCAGACAAAGAAAGTATGCCTTGTGAAGGAAAAATGCAGTCCCTTAATTAAATAAATTTGAAGAATACTGGCTATTACACAGAATGAAATGGATTATTTTCTGCGAGGCTTAATAAATACATTAAGGTATTCTATCAATTCCAAGAGAAGGAGATGATTGGCAGAAAAATGCCTGATCTCACCATGATGTCCTTGTACCAATGCTTGGAACCAATGCTATCTTACATGGCAAAACAGATGTGGTTAAAGGTCTTGAAGGAGAGGGATTATATTGTTCTATCTACAGGCTCAAGAAATGACGTTATTGTTGTAAGGAAAAGATGGAGATAGAAGAGAGCAAGAGAAAAAGTGTGTGAGAATGGAAAGCAGTGTGTGTGTGTGTGTGTGTGTGTGTGTGTGTGTGTGTGTGACATGTCTGCTAGCTTTGCAGATGGAGGGTGAGGATGTGAGGCAAGGGCTCTGAGCGGCCTGTAGAAGCTAAAAATGCAAGATGAAGCATTCTTTCCTACATCACCCAAAAATCCCTGTGAACCTACTTCAGATTTTTGAGTTCCAGAAACATGAAGACAAACTAATAGTGGCTTAGGCCTCTACATTTATGGTGAACTGTTATGGTGGCAGTAAGTTAATTTAGGTGGCTAGAATGAGATCTTCCACTTTTACCATGATACCAAGTTCCTAGGTGGTTTTCCTAACGCTTCTGATCATCTTTCCTGAATAAAAATTACTTATCTACAAATAAACAGCATTTATAAACTTCTACTCTCATATCTCAAGAGGGTTGGAATATGAACATCTACAAAGACTTAAAGATTATGAGTCTTGAGCAGAAGAAGCTGAGTGTATGGACCATCACAACCACCAGGAAACCTTTAAGGAAAAAACAAAACAAAATTCCACATCACCAAGTAGATTCCCACATGACTACATATTTCCGCATTCTATGAATGTACTCCAACACAAATGCCACATATAATCTACCCTAGTAGATGTCTTGGGAAAGAAGGCTCTTGATGGTCTACCATATCAGGTATTGTCAAGGCTTTAAGAAGTTCTGCAGTAAAGATGACCCCATGGTTTTGTTTAGTCACCCAGACACAAACTTACTAGGCACACACATACACACACACACATAGATACATATACATATAAATATGTAAAACACATCCTGCGGTATGCATTATTGGAAACAGTGGACAGGGTTAATAGAAGGAAAATCAAGACAACCTGATTAGTCAAACATTTTTATAGAGATCTATTGAGAAGAGGATACACAATGTTAGTAATGATTTAAAGGAACATGAACCCAAGAGTGTGGTCATATTCAGAGATATTTTTGCACATGAAAATCCTGGACTCTTTCTATCCATACTTCTGTATTAGCAGTCTATAGAGGAACCATGTTGGTAACATACCAGAAAGAGACTGCAGGCTTGAAGGAAGAACATGAATTAAATTTGGGAACCAACATCAGGGGTAAGCTTATTTGAAAGTCAACCTTCACTGTGGCTAGTGGGAAACACCAGAATAACCAGAATAGGTGTTGGTGCTTTAGTTTTTATTCCTATATACAAGGCTTCAGAAAGTGATTTTGGTTGGGGATGTTTCTCTTAATTATTTCTGAACAAAATTTCCCATTATCTAGCCATAAAGGGTAAGGAGTAATTTATGACACCTCAGGATTTCTGACTATTATAGTCTGACAGTGGGAATCAAGTAGTCTAGAGAAAGAACACCAAAGATGCTCTAAGTGGACACCTCGGTGCGTGGAAAAGGCCTGGGGTCACAATGAATGGCTGTTTTAAAAGTAGTGTTCAGTCAGCACACAAATTATGCTTCCATATTTCTAGAAAACATGAAGCTCTCCCAGGTGGCACAATGTCATGCTTATAGTGACAAATAGCAGGAATGTCTTACCAAGCTTGGTGAGTGGGCAGGAAAGAGGCAGAGGAGCCCAGTGGGAATAAGGTAATAAACTTAGAGTCAAAGTAAATGATGGTTATAGAAGGCACTGAGCTGTCGCCAGAGCCCAGGAAAGTGCTCCCGACCACCACCAGGATGTGGGGGTGCAAGAGCCAGAGCACAGCTCTTCTGTCCTCCTCCTCACAGGACACCTTTGTCACTTCCCTAAAAGGTGTGTGGAAAACTTGCAACATTAAGTACAGAGAGACATATTTTTGCAACAGAGAATTATTCACAACAGCAAGCAAACATTCCATCATTTGGATCAAATGAAACATCGCTTCATTTCCATTGACAGTTCAAGATGACAGCAGGAAAGAGAATTATCTGCAAAATGTTAAGTAGAAGTTAGAAGTGGGCATGATACCCAGATGGAAGCAATGGATGTTGTTTATGAGACCATCTGTGAAGGCCGGGAATCACATGTGCAAGGAAAGTGGTAAGGCCAAGGCCACAGAGGAAGAAAGTAAGGCTCAGGCGGAGGAGCTGAGATCTCCTGGCTTTGACTGCCAGTCACTTATGTCTCAGCCCAAGGAATAGAGAATTCAAGGCATTCCAAGCAAGACAGGCTCAGAAACATCTTAGAACTTTAACTTCCTCCACAGTGAGTTCAAAAAGTGTCAGTCTGTGAGACACAAAACCAGTGACTGGGGACTATGTTCTTTGTATGCAAGCACAAATGAGCAAAGAGATGGCAGTCAATGCCTGTCCTCCTCTGGGCAAGATCTCTTCCACAGACGTATTTTTAAGGAAAAAGCAACAACCTAGCACGATCTAATAAGAAATTAGCCATAAAGCCAGGCATGATGGCACACACCAGTAATGGCTGGGTGACTGAGGAAGTAGGATCGCTGTGAGTTTGAGATAAGCCTGAACTACACAGATGCTAAGATACTAGCATATCTTTTTTTTTTTTTAAAGTTTTTCAAGATAAGGTTTCTCTGTGTAGCCCTGGCTGCCCTGTAACTCACTCGGTAGACCAGGCTGGCCTTGAACTCAGAAATCCACCTGCCTCTGTCTCCCAAGTGCTGGGATTAAAGGTATGTACCACCACTGCCCAGCTGATACTAGCATATCTTAACCATGAAAAATGCCCATACAAATTTCAAAAACTAATAAACTTATATATGAAATATAGATGGTATTGCAGTGTTGTCACTTGCTTTGAGATATTTTCATAAGGCAATGGCAAACCACCACAGTAAGTTAGGTAGACAGTTGCATAGATTTTTGGGCTTGACGTTTGGGTGATAGAGAGATAAGCTACCACATAAATTGCTTTGGAGGGAGAGAAAACTTAAACGTGACACTGTTTTTTGTTTGTTTGTTTGTTTGTTTGTTTGTTTTTTGTTTTTTGTTTTTTGTTTTTTTTTGCCTGAAAGACTGGGTAGGATAGGAGGACATTGAAGTGTCACCAGCTGAAACCAGAAAAGCCAGTGTAGGGAGAAGATGAACTCAGCCCTGAGTCCCTGGTGCTTGTGGACATTGGCACGAAGATGGAGCTAAAGCAGAAGGGGCTTAAGTAACAGGGCGCCTCAGACCTCACCGATCTGACCCTGAGCACACGGACTT
Organism: Apodemus sylvaticus; assembly: GCF_947179515.1. Lineage (NCBI taxonomy): Eukaryota > Metazoa > Chordata > Mammalia > Rodentia > Muridae > Apodemus > Apodemus sylvaticus. Next base: position 75,121,281 of record NC_067478.1, on the reverse strand, counting down.
CCTGTAACAGACCTGAGCAACCCTGCAGGGTAAGCTGGCTCTTTATTCAAAATGCAGATGTTTATCCTGCTAAAGAATATCCTCCCTGGAGCCATACTGCATCCACCTTGGGATTCCCTACCCTTTTGTAACCTACTGCCTAACACCCCTAATCACAACCAAGAGAATGAGTGTTTTTAAGACTATGCAAAGGAGGAAAGGCAGATGTGAGTGACACAGGGTGGGGTGAAGGGCAACATGTGAAAAGACTGAATTATGAGGTTGTATTCATGGAGCAAGGGGTGCTGTATCAGCATCTTCCACCTCCTGTGTCCTATAGCTGGTGCTCCCGCTCTCAGCTGGCACTCAGGGACCCCTGCAATCGCAGCTGGCACTCAGGGACCCCTGAAATCTCAGCTGGCACTCAGGGACCCCTGAAATCTCAGTTGGCACTCAGGGACCCCTGAAATCTCAGCTGGCACTCAGGGACCCCTGAAATCTCAGCTGGCACTCAGGGACCCCTGAAATCTCAGTTGGCACTCAGGGACCCCTGAAATCTCAGTTGGCACTCAGGGACCCCTGAAATCTCAGCTGGCACTCAGGGACCCCTGAAATCTCAGTTGGCACTCAGGGACCCCTGAAATCTCAGTTGGCACTCAGGGACCCCTGAAATCTCAGCTGGCACTCAGGGACCCCTGAAATCTCAGTTGGCACTCAGGGACCCCTGAAATCTCAGTTGGCACTCAGGGACCCCTGAAATCTCAGCTGGCACTCAGGGACCCCTGAAATCTCAGTTGGCACTCAGGGACCCCTGAAATCTCAGTTGGCACTCAGGGACCCCTGAAATCTCAGCTGGCACTCAGGGACCCCTGAAATCTCAACTGGCACTCAGGGTCCCCTAAAATCTCAACTGGCACTCAGGGACCCCTGCAATCGCAGCTGGCACTCAGGGACCCCTGCAATCGCAGCTGGCACTCAGGGTCCCCTGAAATCTCAGCTGGCACTCAGGGTCCCCTGAAATCTCAGTTGGCACTCAGGGACCCCTGAAATCTCAGCTGGCACTCAGGGTCCCCTGAAATCTCAGCTGGCACTCAGGGTCCCCTGAAATCTCAGCTGGCACTCAGGGTCCCCTGAAATCTCAGCTGGCACTCAGGGTCCCCTGAAATCTCAGCTGGCACTCAGGGTTCCCTGCAATCGCAGCTGGCACTCAGGGTTCCCTGCAATCGCAGCTGGCACTCAGGGACCCCTGAAATCTCAGTTGTAGCTCCTCTCCCAAGCTTGCTAGCAGGCAGAATCTGGATTTGCTGGTGGTGGCTGCTCAGTCCTGAAGTTAATGAACCCAAAGACAGGAGGTGTGATTTGTGAACTGAGGAGATGTCTGACCTATACCTAACATCCCGGGTGCTGAGGATGCACGCACAAAAGCCACGACAGTAAAAGCATGAAAACAGATTCAGATTGCTGCAGAGCCGGATTCCAAATCACTGCATCAGAAAAGCAGTATTTTATGATGGTCACTATGCAGACCAAATTTTTCATCCTCTTTTTTAAGGAGGAGTTGTTTTGTTTTGTTTCCCTTCCTATCATTTTAGGTGAAATGAAGAGATTTTGGCAGAGTCAGCTGCACAAGTTTTCAGCTTAGTATCTCCTCTTTTCAAACCCACCACAGTCAACAACCAGCCCACACTGAGCAATCTGTAACTCAACCCACGATTCTGTACCTGAGGCCAAGTGGACCATGCATTTGATCCTCGCAGACCTGTAAGACAAGGTTTGAGTGCTCTGTTGTAGGATTTTCCCTGTTCAATCATATTAGTATAGAGGAGATCTGTGACTGGACAGAAAGAAGGGAGGCGGAGCTAAGAGAGAGAGAGAAAGGGAGAGGGAGAGGGAGAGGGAGAGGGAGAGGGAGAGGGAGAGGGAGAGGGAGAGGGAGAGGGAGAGGGAGAGGGAGAGGGAGAGGGAGAGGGAGAGGGAGAGGGAGAGGGAGAGGGAGAGAGAGAGAGACTTGGGGTAGGAGGAGAAGGCTGTGGTTGTGAACTCGAGTGGCATTTACCAGTCACAAGTAGCTATGATGTTACAAGGTTAGAAATATTGGAATAAAGCTTTTATTATTATCAATTGGCTCTAAAATTACTGTACTAGCATCTTATAAATTGTAATTTTATTGATACATAGATATGATTGGTTAATTAAGCTTTAAGAGTCTTTATTCTACCGGGTTACTGGGTATGGTGATATGTAACCACAAGACTGGTGGTTCTAATGTGTTATTGGAATGGGAGATCGTCAACTACATAGGGTTATGACTGAGGAAGAACTAGCAGCACCAGGGACAAGCAAAGAAGAGCTGGGAATACAGCAGTTGGGCACAGTTGGGGGCTAGCTGGCTAGAGTGGGGGAGCGTGGTCCGGCCCCAAAGAGAGCTGGCGGGGTTTGTTTTTTAATATATCCTGCAACAGTGCTCCAGCTCATAAATTAAGAAACTGAGGCTCAGTGGATGTCAGCAGTTCACTCAGAGATACATGGCTAGTCAGCAGCAGAGCTCCAGAACCCAAGTTCACAAGACTCCAGACAGAGCCTGCATTCTTTGTCTTTGTACATTTTCCTTCAGGAAATGGCCTTAGTTCCTGAGGTTATTTGAGTAAGAGGGACCCTCATAGGCTCATATATTTGGATGCTTGATCTCCAATAAGTGTTGGGGGGCGGGGGGGGGGAATAGGAGGTGTAGATTTATTGAAGGGGATCACTGGGGAATGCCTTTAAGGTTTCAAAACCCCATGCTATCTATTCCCAGTCAGTCTCTGATCGACGTCTCTGTCTCTCTCTGCCTGTCTCTCTCTGTCTCTGTCTCCATCTCTCTTTCCCTCCCTCTGACCCCTGGCTGCTGCAGGGTGTAAGATATGAGCTCTCAGCTCCTGGCCTCTGCCACTATATTACCTGCCATGGACTCACCCCTGAAACTGTAAGCTAGTCTCCAATTAGATGCCTTCTCTTGAGGATTGCTGTGGTCATGGTGTCTCTTCACAGACATAGAAGAATAACTGAAAAAGTTCCTTAAGGATTGGGACTTCTTTCTTATGGGAAACATTTAGGGGACTTCAATTTAAATCTCCACCAAGCTAGGAGAGTTAACACCTGTGGCTTAACACACCAAAAAATTAATTAATTAAAAAAGAACATTATGATCGAATAATATCACATTAAAACAAGTTGAGAATAGATAATAGATAGTTTTCATTTTGGGACAGAATTGTGTCTGTTTTAAACAATTATGTAGATTTGTTCTTGTTGATTTTTATAGCTAGCACTGAAAAGTAGTTCAGTATTTTATCGGGTTCCTTTACCGAAGTAGATATTTGTGAAGTCACTAGAGACAGAATCACTTCCAACTTGACAGGTTAGTTCTGATGACCTGAGGGGTTTTTTTGGTTGTTGTTGTTGTTGTTGTTTTTTCCACAGAAGAGCATCCATCAGGAAAGCCAGCATCAATGCATCAACTTAAATAATTATTTTAAACAAAGCCTAGCCAACCCCCATCCTTGTCTCTAGTAACTGGTATCCCTTTAAATGGTAGGTTACCATCAGGTATAATAGCAAAAGAGTTTCCTCTGCGGTAGTCTTGATCACTGCAGTACTTTAGGCATGTAACTGATCCTATTCCTGCAGCAATTCTACACTGTGCACAACAGCAGAAGCATTTTACACTCAAGGAAAATAAGGAGGGAAAGATGGATGGAGGAAGGGAGGGAGGGAGGGAGGGAAGGAGGGATGGAGAGAGAGAGAGAGAGAGAGAGAGAGAGAGAGAGAGAGAGAGAGAGAGAGAGAGAGAGAGATGACTTCTCTAAATCCACCATGCAGGAAGACGTAACAGAGTCGGGTTCTGCAGTCTGCCCCATGACCCTGTGCTCCACTCAAAACTAAATACCCATTATTTCAATACATACTAAACTTCCAGGCATGAGTGACAAACCAATCAGGTTAAATGTTCTTTTGAATTACTGCCAACTTTAAAATGAAGATTGATTGGTTTTGCCTCCCTCAGAAGAATTGTTTTTTGAAAAGCTGGGGTAGAGAGATGGCTCCATAGTTAAGAGTACTAACTGCTTTGCCATGAGGGCCAGAGCGCCAATCCCCACTCCCTCATCCAGCACTCAGAAATGCCTGTAACTCCAGCTCCAATGGCCAGACACCCTCTCCTGGCCTCCATGGACACATGCATATTCTTCTACAGACATGCACATACGTGTACACACACACACACACACACACACACCCAACAACAACAACAACAACAACAACAGATCTTTAAACCAATAAAGCATTTCAAGCAGATAGATAAAATAGGAAAAATATAACACCTATATGTCAATACCCAGAAACAATTTCTTTTAAAATTATTTTTAAATGTATTGTCCTTGTGTGTATATGATGTGCAGGTGTGGGCATGTACATGTGCCAAAGCCTACGTATGAAGGTCAGAGGATAACTCTGTGCAGTTTGCCCTCTGCTCCAGAGTTCCATGAGTTCTGGGGACTTTACTGGGGCCATCAGGCAAGCACGTTACCTGGCAAGCCATATGGCCAGCTCAGGAGCAGTTCTTAGCATTTTACCCTCCAAGACAGAGGGAGGTGAGGTTCTCTATGTTCAACCTCTCTCCTGCTTCTCCCTTCTTGACTCTAACTGACTTTAGATGCTGATGTGTTTGATTTCTGGTTTTTATAGAAATGACGGCTTTTGAACTTTTCATAAAAGGCGTCATACAAACCCTTTAGAAACATTCCATTCAACATCACACTTCCAAGACTTACCTAGTATGAACATATCTGCATTGTTCCCATTGCTGGACATTTAAATTCATTATACCTCCTGTGGACACACAGCAGTCTGCCAGATTCTACATCTAGAACACGCCTGCCAAGTCCTGGCAGAAGTGCTGCCAACTGGTCTCCAAGGAGACTGCACCAATTTTCACTCCCAGCAGTAGTGGGTTCCTGGGGTTAAGCCTTCTCATCAATAGTCCACGTTTAAAATTTTTTGTCTATCTGAATTGGACAAAAATGGTATTTGTTTTGACATGCTCTGCTCCCAGCAGCTTTGTCCTTCTCTCATGACGGTATACCGAAGGCTTAGACTTTGACAGATATTGGCCAATAATTCCCTTGAGGTTTTTAAACCCGATTTTAAAAAATTCTTTCTGCTATGATGTAATGAAAGTTTCATACGTTTTTTAGAATGTTAAGGCCTTCCACCCATCTGGAAAATATACATGCATATTATATGAGGTTTGAATTATTTTTCTTGACACTATTTATTTATTTATTTATTTATTTATTTATTTATTTATTTATTTTGGTTAAATAGTACATCTTTTTTGCTACTGACCTCTTCCCCCCCCCCCATATCAAGTTTACACATTTAATGGCTATACTTCCGAATTTTTTAGTGTATTCTTTAGTCTGTTTGTCTATCTCAATAACAATACCACATCTTAATTGCTAATACGGTGGGTAAATATTCCCCTTCTGTTTAGAGAGTCTCTTGACTATTCTTTTCCTCTCTGGTATGAATTTTCAAATCATTTGCTCAAATACATAAAATCTATTAGAACTAGTAACAGAAGTCAGCAAGCTAAGTCTCTTAGCAATAAATACAGAAAAACCCAGTCATTAACAGCCATTTAGTAACTGCAAGAAATAGTCAATGAGATGGCTGTGCATGCTAATGATCGGAGTTTCATTCCCAGGAGCCATGTGGAAGGCGAGAACTCAGAAGTCGGTCTCTGACCTCTGCACATGCACACTGACTCACACAAAAATAAGACGTGAACTATAAATGATATCAAAAGATATTTGGTGAGCAAAATGTGCAAATGCCTTATAAGGACAGAGGACAGAGAAAATCTGGCAAATGGTGAGGAAATCGTGTTTTATGAATATGACAAAGACACGAGTCCACCCCCACTTTTCCAGTTGTTTGTATCAGCTGAGGTCTGCTGATAGCTCTAGTGGGTTTTATGTAGCACCGCCTCGATGCTGTAAGGTAGCTAATGCTACCTACACATGTTTCTCATCCCCAACACCATGTTTTCTTGTTTTACTGCATTTTTTTAACAATGGTGGAACTACCCAGTGCAATCTTGGGAAATAATTATTTGGCATTTCTGTCTCATTCCTAGCTTCAATAGGATTACCTCTACACCATTTCCATCAAGTATGTCTTCTGAGGTTCTTTTAAGGGTTTTATAGTTTTTCAGAACAAAGAAAGTCATAAATCAAGACAAGTTTGAAATACATTGGTGAATTATAGAGACAGGAGTGTAGCAATATGAGGAAACCTGTTCTATGGACCCAAGATGCTGTCTGATGACATTCTTAGCTTCTGGATTTGTGGAAGCTAGCAGTCATCACAATGAATAGATTATAAAATGTCTTAATCTATTAATCACAAATTTAGTTCTAACCTAGAAGTGGGCAAAGAATGGCTGTTCTGGAGGGCTGAAATGTACCCACACTACGGTGAAAAGTCTTTGCATCTACACCATTCCAGTCTCCACAGAGCTGATGTTCTACTCAGCAAGTCTCTGCAGACACGGCTCCTTTTAGGAGACTTTGTTCACAGTTTGCCTTCTTGGGCAATGCACTTTGTGCACACAGAGGCTACATTTTATTTATTAAATACTATGAGGTATCTCTTGGTTAGGAAGCTCATTCTTAGGGTGTGAGGTTGAAGAGGCTGAGCAGTGGGCAGGACAGCAGCCTTCAGGAGAGAAGATAGCTGAGAAATGGCATTATGAAAGAAACCCGTGGACCATTAGGATTTAGATCTGAGTTATTTTTATATCCTCTTTATCTGACATAACACTTATATGTGACAGATTACCATACCTAAATTTAGGCAATCAAGAACACAGTTTGGCACAATGGAGTGAGGTCTACGGATGAATCAAACATTTAAAATAACCAAAATTTATACATTCACAATAAGATTGACTATATACTTTCTTCTATATTTGTAGTTACTTGTAATCTGTGAACTATCTTATTTATATTTAGAAGGTTAGAAATGAGACTTTCAAAGAAGTTGCTGAAAAAAAGATTTAAAAAAAAAAAAAAAGCCAGGCGGTGGTGGCACTTGCCTTTAATCCCAGCACTTGGGAGGCAGAAGCAGGCGGATTTCTGAGTTCTGAAACCAGCCTGATCTATAGAATGAGTTCCAGGACAGCCAGGACTACACAGAGTAACCCTGTCTCAAAACAAAACAAAACAAAACAAAACAAAACAAAACAAAACAAAACAAAGCAAAACAAAACAAAAAGGCAAAGAAGTTGCTGTAGTGTTGTCTTTTTATTACTTAAATACAAATATTATGTAATTAATTTTTTAAGCCAGGCTAATCGTATTATAGAACATTTTAGATACTAATCATCAAGAAACATCAGTACTTAAGGTATGAAACATCATGAATATTATTAGACATTGTTGTCTTTTATATAATCTGAACAGAAATTAACCAAACTCTGTGGGTATCTCTAGCTAGAGTAAATGGAGTTAAAGTTTAACTTAACTAGATTTTTTTTAACCCAAGTTATACCAAAATAGAAAGACAATGAAAAAACTTGAATCTTTCAAACACTTTTTTCATATAAGACAGACGGGTTTAAGGCAAGCAAATAGTTGTGGGGAAAGTTTTGGTCAAATGAAGGTCATGATATTCTCATTTGTATCATCACTAAAGCCAGAACTAGTATTTTATCAATTAGAGATATACTTGGCGGAATATTAGATGTCATGAACAATTTTTAAAAATCTAATTACAAAAATATTTCAAAAGTAGAAATGGTGAGAAATTGTTTAGTACTCGACCGTTGGCTATTATGGTAATGATTGACTATTTAAGGAGCAACAGCTTTGTCCAATAAGAAAACATATTTAATAACAGCTCTTAAATGTTCATTCAGTAAAAGGAGACTACGAACAATTTGCTACTTTAAAAAAAGATTATTGGGCTGGAGAGATGGCTCAGCGGTTAGGAGCACTGACAGCCCTTCCAGAGGTCCTGAGTTCAATTTCCAGCAACCACATGGTGGCTCACAACCATCTGTAATGGGATCCGATGCCCTCTACTGGAATGACTGAAGAGAGCAATAGTGTACTCACATGCATAAAATAAATAAATAAATATTTTTAAAAATAAATTATTATTTAAAAGCAAGCACTAATTTTATCTCAGGGTATTGCATTAACCTCCCTAAATTTTACAGTCTTTATATTATTTTTTACTTAGTTATAACCATATTTATTTTTCCACAACTGATTACAGCATACTTTAAATCTTAACATTATTATTATTACAAAATTTCAAAAACAGTTTTAATGAGGTAATTTTAAGTGAGGCTATATCTAAAACATAAAAAGTATTATATCTTAGCTATACAATAATTATAAATGTAGGTAATGTACATTAATAATTCTTGTTTTCTTAACCAAATTTAAATTAGTTACTTGTTAAAGATGTAAGTTATAAAAGATAGCTTGAAATGGCTTTTTGTTAGAAAAAGTATTCATATTTTTAATGCTTCTGAAGCATCAAAAGTAGAGTGAGGCATCAAGAACAGGATGGCATTCAACACATTATTAGTATATTGCTAAAACCAGAGATGACTACTTTAATATATATATCCCAGTATGGTGTAATACAGTATGATGATCTGTACACTCTAAGATGTCTGCCTAAGCCTCAAAGTAGGTTTTCAAAATGATAATTTAAAAATATTTGGAGTTTTTTTCTTACATACACCTGACTAAAGTAAGGGTCTTAGAAAACACATTTTTTTTATATGCTTGGTTAAAAAAAATCCTTAAAATTCCTAAAGCGTATGTGTAATTATACATATACATACATATATATTATATCCAAAAACGTAGAAATGAGCTACATTTCTTAATGTTTGTAATAACAACCTTATTACAAGGCAGTTGTCTAATAGTAAAACCAAACCCTACAATAGGAGTAAGCACCTCTAAAAGTTAATTTGTACCCTCAAGCAATGCGGACCACTGTTGTAGAAGAAAAATTGGAATAGAAAGGCCAAGGAGATAACATCTTGACGAGAATTGTATGATTATGTATATCTTGCCATTAGAAGCAGTTTCAAAATTTTAAATTTAAAAACTCTTGTTAGTTGTCTTGAGTAAAGTCTGAGGACCATTCATCTCTATTTGTTTTACCTACGTGTCACATTGATTAAATATATTTGTTTTTTCTTATTATCTTTTTTAATTTTAATTTAAATTTTTTAAATTTGAGTCAAAATGAACCTGAACCAAGTTAGTTTACATAAGCACTTACTTATAAGCCAATTTGGCAGTACATACACTATGTAAAAATGAAACATAACCAAAAGGAGACAATATATATTACAGAAGATATATTTTAATAAATCAATATTTTTATCATAATTGTGCTAGAATTTTTCTGATGTTCATTATAAAATGGTTTATTCACATAGAGATAAACGTATAACTCTACCAATTTACATATAGTCCAACAATAATGAAAACCTTACATTTAAGATGTATGTTAAGAATTTTTTTTACCCCTGGCAATGGGCAAGGAGACACCTTGTTGGTGGTGTTCATGTATCAGTCAGGGCAGAGCAGATGGCAGCCCTTTGTTAATCCTAGTTTGATGCCTGGCTTGGTGGCCAAAGCTGCCTTATGCCTAAGACTCATAAAATCAAATCAATCAAATCAAATCAAATCAAATCAAACACATGGAAGCGTAGTGCAGGAGGAAGACAGAGACCTGTCGACCGCGTGCCCCTCACAGACCTGCCCTCCAGCCTTCAGCACACAGGCGAGCTGTAGGCACCCATTTGCTGCCAAGCCATACAGCACAGATGGAGAATGCCACCCAGGGGCCCACCAACTTTGTGCCCAGCCTGCAACAGGAGCCACCACAATGTGCAAGCATGTGGTGGTCAGATGAGGAAGAGAAGCAAAGAAACTTCAACTTTAGGGAGAAAGATGGAACTGGAGACTCAAGAGTAGAAAGGTCATCCTTGTGAGTGGCCAACCCTGCCACTTGGGGCCATGGTGAAGCCCCAGCCCTAGCTGAGTGCCATGTCTGGGTCAGTGGCAGGGATCAGTGTTGATTGACGTCCGTGGTTTATATTACCACTAGAGGACATGGGGACTCCCTGGTCTGGGCAGCCGTTAGAAACCACATGGGTGTCCGGGGCTATGCCTAGCTCACCCCTTCGTTCGCTAGATCAGCCTGAATGTGGCACTCTGAAGAGTTGGCCTCATTACTCACTGCTGGAAGCACTCAGGAGAGCCAGCCCTGTGCCTGACCCAGGCAGCACAGGGGAGCTGATCTTTGTGGCGGGGGTGGGGGGTGGGGGAGGGGAATGGGTAAACCAGCCTGGTGGCCTGAGCGTGGGAGAGTTAACCCGGCTAGTCATCTGCCGTGGGGGTGGCACAGGCACAGAAGTGATGCCCCACCTCCCGCCATGAGCTCAGGAGAGCTAACCTTGCTCCTTGCCCGCTCTAGCACTCGGGAGAGGGGCCCTGCATCTCACCTGGACAGCACATGAGAACTGACCTTGATGGTTAAGGCGCAGGTGAGCCAGCCCCAAGGGAAAGACCATGGGAGAGCAGGCCCTGCCACTCCTCTGCTGTGAGGTGGTGTGGATGTGGGGAGGATGTTCAGTTGGGAGAACTGGCTCTGAGGTCATGAGGAGAGAGCTGGTTCTGTCCCACAGTAAAGCTGGCCCTAGTGGAGGGTTCGCAAGTGAGTAAGTCAGCCTCAAGGGTGGAGAGCTGGTCCCACCACTTGTCTGGTGAGGTGGCATGGGTGTGGGTGGGGTTGGGAGGTGATGCCTCCCCTTATCTTCCTCACCACCTACAATAGCCTGGAGAGCTGGCCCTAGGGTCAAGAAAACTGGAGAGCTGGTCCTTACCTTCACTGGTTATAGCCCTGTGGAAAGTAGGTCCTGCACCTCCCCTGGTAACACAGTGGAGCTGGCCCTAATGGCAAAAGCACAGGTGAGCCTGTCCTTAGGATGTGAGAGCAGGAGAGCTGGCCCAGCCCCTCACAGGCAGCAGCCCTTGGGAGAGTGGGCCTCCGCCCTGATTGGGCAGCACAGTGGAGCCAGCTCTGGAGGCCTGGGTGCAGGCAAGCTGGCTCCAAGGGCATGAAAGCCAGAGTTGACCCTGCCTCCAAAGATGGTGGCACTGGGTGGCCTAGCTGGAGCAGTGCTGCCAAGCTTGCCCTGGTGGTGCAGATAAGGGAGAGCCTGCACACTGACCAGCTCAGCTGTCACGCAGGTCCAGAGCCAGGGCTCTGAGTTGGCGCACCTCAAAATCTGTACCACCTGCGAATAGTTGGAATGCATGAAGGGGCCAGTCCTGCTGAGGACTCCCACAACACAGAGCAGCAATGGGAGGACCTGGAGGAGTCCCGTGAAGATACGATATTGATGGTGTCACAGAAGCCGGCCATCTCAGGCCAGACTTATGACTCGCTGCAGTGAACATTTGCAAGTGAGGACGTGTGGACAGAGGATAGACAGTGGGACAGACTGTGACACACCACAGCTTCCACGGTAAGATGGTTTTTGTGCTTGATTTTTGTTTGTCATTTATTTGTTTTATTGGGGTGGTAGATTGCAAGGGTGAAGGGTGGATATGAGGGGATGGGGAGAAGAGCAAGAATGGGGTGCATGATGCAAAACTCACAAGGAATCAATAAACATTTTAAAAAAGAAATTTAAAAAATTTTATGTATTTATGTAGTCATTACATAAACAAAGATCTGTTTTGGAAGGGACTCCTTATAAAAATCACACTCTCTCTCTCTCTCTCTCTCTCTCTATATATATATATATATATATATATATATATATATATGTTTATGAAGTATTTAAGATTCCAAAAGATATTATTTTAATCCGTTTTAGATGTTTAGCGTACTCAAATGTATAAGTAGCAGGTATTTATTAACTCTTAATACAAAATCATAGTATTGAAATTTGAATCTGTATGTGCTTTTAGTTGGGCATACCAAAAATAATTTTAGGACATAACAAAAATTAATTTAAAAAGAAAACCAAAGTGGCCACAGGGTGTAAAAAAAACTTTGATGAAAACAACCAAAAATATAACAAAACAATTATCACAGACACATGACACAATTACATGAACTCAGATACACCCATTTTAGAAAAAAAAAAACCAGAAAATTTGTCTTTTTTTTTAAGATATGAGAAAGGCTTAGTAACAGAGGAGACTAAAAGGTAAATTTTGTCTTATAGACTTAATGTAAACTCTTTCTCTAGCTGAGGAAGGGGAGTAGTTTGTTTGTTTGTTTTTTTAATTGTGTCCCCAACCAATTTCTAGCAGGTAACTTGGAGATCACAACTTCTGCCAAGCAGGACTGGCCACTTTTCCACTGCATGCCAATTAAAAGATAAAAATTAAAAGTAGATAGCAGGGGGTTAAAAAGGAGATTTATTCAATGTGGTCGCATTAAGAAGGGGTCACAAAGACCCAGCAAACCATTCTCAAGTCCCCCCTCAGGTCTTGCCCTAAGAAAAAGTTTCAATAGAGGTCCAAGGATAATGTACATTTGAGAGGTCCTTGTCAAGGAACATTTATACCTACTGTTGGTTCATCAATATCTGGATTTCAGTCTCACCAGCGTGGCGGTCTAACAGCTGCTAGAATGGCTCTCCCTCTGACTGCAGCTCTTTTCTTTTCCCAGAATGCAGTCCTGGAGGAACACCTCGATCCTTAGGGCCCATTCTTTTAACAGTCTGATAGATTGATAGACACAAGTGTCTCTTCAGGATCTTTATACAAGTGGAGTGGGTAGAAACCAGGCTTTACAAAGCTGTGCCTCAGAAAAGCCATGGGTTACTACATATGCTCTACCCAAGAGTGGAGTATGTATGGCTCTAGGATTTACCTGTTTTTGGTGTCAGGATCTCTCAGACATTAAGTGGTTTTCTTGTTAAAACAGCATAAGCAAAGGAATATAGAACTCACATTTAGCAGGACCCACCAGTCATGAACAGAGAGAAACTCATCCAAGAAGCTTGAGCAATGGGTCTGAGCATAAATCCCCATGATGTGGTTGAGGTGATACAGACAGCTTCATTTGATTGATTTTAACAACCTGAGGAGTTCCCCTAAACTGTAGGGACCTCAGTGCACACCAAACTGAGTTTTTGGCTTTAAGTCTGAAAGGACTTTTAGGACTGGTTTGTGTACAAGTGTTTTCCATAAGACAATTGGTGTTTAGACATAGCCAATAATTTGGACAAAGTCTGTGAAGACCCTTGCTTCTTCAGTCCCTGCCAAGGAATTGTCACTTCTGTGAATACCTCAGGAGTAAGGGGCTTCCTGTTGCAATCAGTGTCCTCCTGAGTACACAAACACGAGGGGCTCAAGACACTGATGACATAGATGTCTTCCCAGGCAAGCTAATAAAGTCCCTTCAAGCTCAGGAATGTGGTGTGCTTGCTGGGTTTCCCCTATGAGTCTGTGGTATATCATGGGGCACTTCCCTTGAAATCTCCACACCTTTCGGTAGAAGAAAACCTCTTTATTTTGGAGACTTTATTAAAGCTTAGCAAGGTCAGAAGAGAAGCAATAGAAAAAAAAAAAGAATAAGGAGTTTGAGGAAGAATGTCAGGAGACAAGGCCAAAGAGTAATAAATCAAAACATTTCAAAGACAATGAAAACCAAGACAACACAAACATCAAAATGCCTTCAAAGTTCCAAAGCAAACAAAATACTGATAAAAATGCTCTTAGAGATCTAAAACAAGCAAGCTAAATCAACCCAAACCCAATGCCTACACCAACATGTTTTAAGAGCAAATAAATTTCATAACCCAAATACATTGGGCACAGACCAAAAAGTTATCTGTTAAAGTAGAATCCTTGATAATCAGCTCAGAATAAACTGTTGTATCTTCAACCAAACCAAGGGGTTCCCTAGGCCCCGGAAGGAACTTAACAACAATCTACTTGTGGAAATGACACCAAATGGATTGGACTGAGTGGGTCTGGGCAGACACCCATCTTCCACTCAGTTGGTTCCTCCAGTGAAAAGTGGGTGACTCTCAAGACCCATGTGTGGTACCACAATTGTTGACAAGATAAACACAGCTCTTATCTTAAGGGGAACATGAGTTTATTCTAGAGCCATTTTGAGTGACCATGGCTGGCCCTTGGAACACAGATTTAGGTTACCCCAAATTTCATGTTCCCTGCTATGGGTTTCTGATAGACGACACCAGGTAAAATCATCTTCATTCTGTTCCTTATTTCCAAGGTTTTTTGTTTTAGGGAAAATTGCATACCTGATTTTAGTAAATACTTTCTGTGTGTCTGTTGAGATTGTTTATCTCATAATACACAAATTAAACCATCATAAAAGTTTTAAACATAAATCATATTTGCATTCCCATGATAAGTTTTACCTTGTCTTGATGCATGTAGTTAATATGCTTATGAATTTTATTAGTAAACTTAATAGTTGACATTTTTCTGGAACAAACTCAGGGAAAATAAGGTATGGCCTGAGGTGGTGGGAATTTAAGCTTATGAAACTGAAGATCCTGAAAGGCACTATAATCTAATAAATTCAGCAACATGTAAAAACCCAGCTAAACACACACACACACACACACACACACACACACACACACACACACACACCTGTAAATTGAGCTAGAGAATTGAGGCATGTAAAGGAAAAGCTGTAAGGGAGACCACTTGGCAGAGAGCAGTGCATCTTTCTTAATGCTCTTATCTAGTGTTGTTTTGTTTTGTTTGTTTTTTTATCTTGTTTTTGTTTTTTTTTTTTTTTAAAAAACAAGAATTTTTTTCCATCAAAATCTGACTATGGAACAGTAAGAAAGGAACACTTGTAATATTTGTAACATATTGCTTATGAGATCTCTCATGAATATACTGTAATAAAACTGGAACTGGAAGGCTGGTGAGATGGCTCAGTGTTTAATAACACTGAATGCTCTCCTGAAGGTCCTGAGTTCAAATCCCAGCAACCACATGGTGGCTCACAACCATCCATGATGAGATCTGAAGCTCTCTTCTGGTGTGTCTGAAGACAGCTACGGTGTACTTACATATAATAATAAATAAATCTTTAAGAAAAATTGGAACTGGAATCAAGCCACATTGGAATATTCAGGATCACCACAGTCAACATCAGGCTTGTGAGCTAGCATCACTGGGGGCTGAGGGGTGGGGACTCGGGGGTGGGGACTGGGGGGTGGGGATGGGGGTGGGGTCTGGTGTACAGTGGATGATAAAATGACCATCCACAGCTTTTGATGCTGTGATCCTGGGCTTTGTATACTTGAACAAGGGCTCACCCACTCATATTTCTGTTCTGGTGGAGGTCTGTCTTCCTGGAAATTTCTGCCTCTCTAAATCAAACTCTCCATTCATTTTTCTCTAGGACAGTAAATGGCCTAGAATAAAATATGTATACTTTAAAGAAACATGAAATTGGACCACGAAAAGGACTGTGAGTTGAATTACCAGGTCATCTTTCCAGGACACAGGACAAGTGTCCTGTGGGTCACAACACCAGAAGAACATCCTTGAAGATGGAGAAAACAGAGAGTTGGTCTGACTCAGGAGTGGTGGCAGGGAAAAGGGAGAACTGGCTTCCTGTCCCTCTGCCAAGCTCCCCAAAGTCTCCTGGGTGACAATCTCCTCACCTTCCTGGTTTCTTAGTCGGCTAAATAAGGAAGCAGACCAGTGATTTGTGTTCTCAGTTAAACCGAGATCCCCTTTAGAAGCAGAAATCGAGTATTTCATCCACAAACCCCACCACTGGGTACACACAAGTATGAGTATGCAGTGGGTCACAGCTGTGTTTCACGCAGTGCTGTCCAGATTGCCCCTTTTCCTGCCATTTTTAGAAATGGGATGCTACCTCCTCCTTTAAGAACCCTGGGACATTTCCCCCAGAGCCTGCAATGTGCCTCCTCTATGGTTTCCCCACAGAAGGCCTTCTGTTTATTTTCTGGGTCTCTTGACTTCTCCAGCAGACTTCTGTGTATGCCAACCACGGAACAAGAAGTTGGCAGGATCTCTCCTAAAGCCCCTTCCTGTGTCGGCTGCAGTACCCACAGACTCAGCCACAGACTGACACTCTGCCAGCCTGTGGCCTAAGCAAGCTGTCCTGTGCTATCTACACGGGCTCTGTAGAAATTCCAGCTCCGGTTCTTCCGGTTACCCCGTTAGATGATGCATACCTGTCTCCCCTCAATATAAACTCATATTGTCTCCAGACTCACCACAACCACAATGTGCATCGTCTCACAGGTCTGCACAGGTCTAGTTACCCTCTTACACAGCCCTCTGAACAAGTTATTCTGTAAGACCTCATCAGAGGATTCTCACTGGCCTTTATTTGTTTGTTCCTTGGCAGTTTCAAGAGGGATATCCCTGACACATGGAAAACCTTTAATAAACTTAAACCTCAAGAATTACGTAGTGGCTGGATCAGCACAGGAAGATACTCACAGAGGAGTGGTCTGCTATTTCCTCACCTTCACTCCAAATTCAGTGGTAACTGCTGTTGTAGCATAATTGTACACTGGATGGTAGTCAGCGTGATGGTTTAGTATACATGCAGCACATGCTGATCAAACCCAGGCTTGTCTTATCCACCCCCTACCTCCCAGCTTCTAGCAATCAATATTCTACATTCAGGCAGACCTGATATCCATGTGTGGGACGCAGCAGGTGGTCCTTGCCTTTCTGTGCCTGGTTTATTTCACTTAACATAATGTATTCTAGTTCCGTCTATTCTGCTGCAAGCGACGGGATTCTACTGCTCTTTATGGCTTAAATTACTACATATACATATGCATCATATACCTATACACTTACATATTCATATACATTTGTGTGTGAGAAAGACAGAGAGAGAGAGAGAGAGAGAGAGAGAGAGAGAGAGAGAGAGAGAGCACAAAGGAGAGAGAGAACATTTTCTTCATTCTTTAAGCAGTTGATGGGCACCTGTGCTGATTCTTTTTTTATATAAATATATATTTTTATTTTCTATATTCTTTGTTTACAATCCAAAAGCTTTCCCCTTTCCCAGTTCCCCCCTCCCCATATGTCCCATAAGTCCTCTTCTCTCCATCCATTCTCCTATCTTTCCCCCTCCCTTTTCTCTGTCCTGGTACTCCCCTACAATGGTGGATCAAGTCTTTCCAGGATTAGGGCCCTCTTCTTCCTTCTTCATGGGAATCATTTGATATGCTAATTGTATCTTCAGTATTCAGAGCTTCAGGGCTAATTATCCTGCCATTGTAAAAAGGGACATGAAAACCATAAGCATCCAGTTATCTTTGGTGTGCTGACTTCATTTCCTTTGGATATATATGTAGAAGTTGGATAGCTGGATCAGGTTGTGGATCTGTTTTTAGACTTTATTTTTCTATGTTTGAATGTTTTGCCTGGATGTATGCCTGTGTACAAAGTGTGTGCAGTGCCTGGATCCCTTGGAACTGGAATTATAGATGGTTCTGAATCACCATGTGGGTGCTAGGAATGAACCCTTGTCCTCTGGAAGAGAAGCCAATGTTCTTAACCCTCAAGCCATCTCTCTAACTTCTTTAAAAAAAAATTAAAGGAACTTCCATAAACTTTTCCATAGTATCTATCATAATTTAGATCCCCACCATTAGTGCATGAGAATTCATAATTTCCCACATTCTTGCCAATATTTGTTATTTGGCAAGATAATAAATAATATTAATAAATAATAAATAAATAAATAAATAAATAAATAAATAAATAAATAAATAAATGGCTTTTTTATAACAGCCATTCTAGATGTGTTGAAATGGCTTCTTACTGTCATTTTGGTTTGCATTTCTCTAATGGCTAATGATATTGAACATTTGTTGGCCAACCAAATAGTCTTTTAATTATCTGAGACCAAGGGAGGGCGGCCTTGTTTGTAGTGTGTAGTGTGTAAATAAGGAGTTCTAAGGCTTTTACTGGGCAGATCTGCTAACTAATGGGCAAGGCTTTTACTGGGCAGATCTGCTAACTAATGGGCAGCCCAAGACAAGGACTGAAAAGGGCACGCCCCAGATAGACTTCTTAGTCTGTGAGCTGTTCTCCAGCAGCGTGGAGCCTTAGGGTTAGGGGGAAGTGTCTCTGCTATCCTCACCCAGGTCTCTGGGGTTCTTCACAGATTTATTCAGATTCCCAGGCATGGCTCACCTAGAGCTGTTTGTCAATCTTCTGCTCACTCTGTCCCTCTACAAGATCTTCATCTGACATTACAGTCTGGTCTCAGCTACATCATGATCTTTTATACCAAAGCCCCCTCAATGACTCTGCTCAATCTGTTGCCTGTGCTAGGGCATCTTACCTCCTTCTCAGACCAATTCCTCCTTCACCCAAGGGCTCCTCTTCAAGGACTTCAGACTCCTGAGAAAAATTTTCCGGCAATTCTTTACCTTTAAGCATACCCGTGCTACCTTTTAGGCATTAATCATCAGTAGTCATCCATCACCTGGATGTACACCTTTTTCTCCCACTCATCTAAGCTCCTTGAGACCAGAAATAATGGTGGTTCATGAACCCAATGGCCACAGCCTGGACTTTAAATATAGAAAACTAATAGGTGAGTGAATGTCTCTCAGTTCTGACATGCATTAGAATTCATGTTAAGAACACCAATGATAATCTGGAGCAATACACTTGGGATACTGAAGTCTGCTTCTTCCTGCAGGGGTCTAACATCCTTGTTTTGTGCTCCTTATCCAGTGTAGGGGGTGTGGCCGCCTTACTACTCTCTAGGCTGATAAGTTAGGTTTTTTTATTTTTTTTTTATTTTTTTATTTCAAAGTAGTGCAAGTATATCATTTCAAAATCTAACCTATCTAAAAAACTTATAACAAAATGAAATATCTTCTGTCCCATCTCTGATGCTGGCACCTTAGGGACAAACCACTTCAAGCTGTTTCAGCTGTTTCCATGACTAATGGCCTCCACTATTTAAATTATATGCTTATACTCTTAGTTCTTGGTTTTAATTGCTTTTTAACCTCATAGTACAGAGAGTGGAAATTTTATTGTCTTTCCTGTTTGTTTTTCTGTCTACCTTCTAGTTTGGTTCTCGGTCAGTCTTTGGTTAATCATGCTTTGGCAGCTGTTTTATTATGATCTAGATAACATTCATAGCGTGTTCAGGATGCTCTATGATGTCTATGACTGCACTTCCTTTCTTACTCATCTCCTTTTCCCAAGGAGTTGACACAGCTTGTCTATTTTTGTTTAATTCCTTATCTAGCTAGAGCTAAAACACTCCCCCAGTTCCTAAGAGATATAAAGTCCTTCGCAGTAGGCACTCCACCACATCTACTATTTTCTTGAGTACCCCTCCGGGAGCCCTGTGTCCTCTGCTAAGGTCTGAGCACACTTTCCTCCATACATGACATCTCCCTCCTCCTTTGCCTCTTCTTGGCTCTGTGCCTTAGTTCTTGGATTCATAGATTCTGCTTTTTTAATTCACTTCCTGATCCAGTAAAGTGCTGTTACTTTTTTCATCTGTGACAAAATGCCTGACAGAGACAACCCAAGGATATTCAAAGGGTTAGCCCACAGTCTCTTAGTCCCATGAGCATGGGAAGAACACCATGGCAGTAGGAAGATGTGCAGGGTAAAGAAACATGCTGTTCATTTAAGGGCAGACAGGAAGTGAGGAGAAAGGAAAAGGGACAGAGCAAGATAAACCTGAGGATCCACCCTTGATGATGCGTTTCATCTACCCAGGCCCTCCCTCCTAAAAGTTCTAGAATCCCCCAAAAAAGTGCTACCAGCTTGGGACCAAGTATTCAGCACACAAGCCTGTAGGAGATGTATTGCTTTCAAACCACAAGAGGCACTTTGTCCAAGATGGATATTAACAAACACCATTAAAACCAGAGAAAAGCAGGTTTTTAAACAACCATGCAAACTGTAACCATTTATGTAAAGACGCAAAAAAATTATAGGGGCCTGAGGACCCAGTTGGCTGATGCCAGTTGCTAGCTTCCCATGAAGGGGTCATGGAAAGTTTCTTTGTTTCTGAGATCCACAGTGTCACACAATGACTTTATTCCATCTTCACATTCGATAAATGATTCAACTAGGTCCAGAACTCTATCAAATTCAGTTCCCTCAAGTGTGCAAAGGATCACAAGTTGAAAGTCAGCCAGCCTAGAAAACATAATGAGATTCTTTCCACCACAAAGGACACCAACCCAGCCATGAAACTCAGACACAAAACCTTCGACCCACAATTTTTCTTGCCTCAAGATGTGCAGGGGTGAAGAGATGGAGCAAAAACTGAGGTCAATCATAATTGGTCCAGCCTGAGCCCCACGCCATGAGAATGAGCCCTCCCTGTACTCTACTTATGAAATTCTGCTATACTTGGAGACAGGACCCTATCATAATCATCATCAGAGAGGCTTCATCAAGCAACTGATGGAGACAGATGCAGAGACCCACAGCCAAACACTAGGGGAGCTTGGGGAAAATTCTGTAGAAGAATTATAGGAGCCAGAGGGGTCAAGGACACCACAAGAAAACTTACAGAATCAACTAACCTGGGCCCATAGGTGCTCACAGAGACTGAACCACCAACCAGAGAGCATGCATGACCTAGGTCTTCTGCACATATGTTACATTTGTGTAGCTTGGTCTTCAAGTGGGACTTCTAACAGTGGGAGCAGGGGCTGCCTCTAACTATGCTGCCTGTCTTTTGGATCCTTTCCTCCTACCTGGCTGCCTAGGCTAGCCTCAATAAGACAGCATGTGCCTAGTCTTGCTGCAATTGGATATGCCAGGGCTCCTTGATATCCATGGGACGCCTCCTGTTTTCTGAAGAGAAATGAAGGAGGAAAGGAAGGGAGGGAGTGGGAGTGGGGGAAGGGATGGGATGGGAGGAAAGGAGGGGAAACTGAACTCAGGAGGCAATGCAAATAAGAAAGAAAGAAAGAAAGAGAGAGAGAGAGAGAGAGAAAGAAAGAAAGAAAGAAAGAAAGAAAGAAAGAAAGAAAGAAAAAGAAAGAAAGAAAAGGGAAGGAAGGAAGAAAGAAAAAGAAAGAAAGAAAGAAAAGGGAAGGAAGGAAGAAAGAAAGAAAGAAAGAAAGAAAGAAAGAAAGAAAGAAAGAAAGAAAGAAAGAAAGAAAAGAGAAGGGAGGAAGAAAGAGAAAGAAAGAAATAAAGAAAGAAGAAAGAAAGAAAGAAAGAAAGAAACAAACAAACAAACAAACAAACAAACAAAGAAGAGAGAGGTAGGCAGGGGAGGCAGGAGGTGTACTTGGAGAAAGAAGGGGGTGACCAGAAGAAAAGATGTTTGTTGTTAAACCTGATGACTTGAGTTCAGTTCCTGGAACTCACATGGTGGAAGGAGAAAACCAACTTCTGCAAAGTTGTCCCCTGACTTCCATATGTGTGCCATGGCATGTACATGCATACACACACATGTATGTACACACACACAACACACACACTAAATAAATGTGAAAAAGACAAAGTGGGAGCAAAGAAAGAAGGGTAGGGGAGAAGAGAAGAAGTAGGAGGAGGAAGAGGAAGCAAAAGAAGAAGGAAAAGGAGAAAAAGGAGAAGAAGAAGACTGTTGTAAGTCACTCTTAGGCAAAGGCAATTCAAGGTGCAAATCTTCTGAGACTAGTGAAGCAGTCTGAAAAAAAGCAGAGACCAGCTGAACTGCCCAGAAGAAGCTCAGAACAACAGAGGCACCTGGAAAGGACACTCTCCAACCCGCTGAGATACCTGAAGGCTATGCAGTGTGCTCCAGGGTCCTAGCCTTTGTGAGCTGTCACCCGTGCTGGGGTGGGCTCTGGTGATGCAGCTGTCTTTGAGTCATTTCTGCCCCTGTAAGTACACCTTACCTGGATCCTGTAAGTAACCCAAATAGAACTCATAGGTTCACCAAGTCGGACTTTAGTAGTATCATTCATGGGCTCCCTATTTGGGGTCAGTAAGGATGTGTGTTGAGTCTCCTCAGAAAAGTCTTCTCAAATAGCAACTGGGGATTCAACCCAGGGCCTCACCAAGTCTTCTTACTCATGGGCTACATCCCAGTCCCAAGTCAGCTTCTTATTAATCAGGGAACCAAGTAACGGAATGTCTCGCTTTGCTTTCCACTTGAAAACTAAACGAGTTACTCTATGCAGAGAAGGGAGTTCTCTGTGTAGTCTATTTAGATTTTGTATTTGGGTATGCATAAAATAAGCTCTTTGTTTTTAGTAAAATAAACCAACAAAGTATGTATAGCCAAAAATCTTGGCAAATAATGGATACTAATCCTTAACAGGGATTGGGAGAAATTTTAAAACTGTTTTAACAATGCTGGTAAATGTGAGTATTGCTCTTTCCTACGGCTGCTTGATAAGCTGCCTTTGCTTGTTAGGCTGCAGTGGGAGGAGGAGGTGGAAGGAGAGGGCTTACTGTGTGGTCTCTTCTTTCCAAGCTTCAAGAGGTACAAGAAACCCCTCAATCAGATTTTCATCTAAGTGCTTCGGAAACAGATACTATTTCTATAGATTATACTCACTGCCACACAACCCCGCCCTGCTGCACCTGTTTCAGAATGATAGATGAATGGTAAGAGTGACAAGTCAATACGCTAATGTAATCTTGTGATACCAAACTTTAAATGTTCTTTTTCTCCCCTAGTTTTAAAAGTAACAAAATACAAAAGAAAAACATGTAAACCAAAGGAGTACAGACAAAAGTCAATCAGAATTAGGATAGAAGTCAAGGATAGAGAAAGAGTCACAGGGAGAGTCGGGGATGTCAGGTGTCCATGCTGCTGTCCAGCAAAAGACTGCAAGGTTGTGCTTCAGGAAAGCCAAACAAGTGGGGTCGACAGGCTCAGCCAGTAGGTCCTATCAAGATCCAGAGCCCAACTGGCAAACTGGGAGGAAGAGGGCTGAGGGCAGGGGTGGGCTCACTCCAACCACTGATCATTGAGAAATGTAGAGATGGGGAGACTGGAAGGAGTCAGAGTCCAGGGAGGAAGCAGGAGAGACCAGTACAAGATTACCAGAAAGTCAGAAGGAAGCACCACAGAAGGGGATGGTGGGTCACATTCCTTTTCTTTTTTTTTTTAATTTATTGATATATTTATTTACATCTTCTTTACTTATTTATTTACTTCTTTATTTATATCTTCTGGCAGTGAGGTGCCCAGTTTTCGGAGGAACTGCCAGACTGATTTCCAGAGTGGTTGTACCAATTTGCAACCCCACCAGCAGTGGAGGAGTGTTCCTCTTTCTCCACATCCTCGCCAACACCTGCTGTCTCCTGAATTTTTAATCTTAGCCATTCTGACTGGTGTAAGGTGAAATCTCAGGGTTGTTTTGATTTGCATTTCCCTAATGACTAATGAAGTTGAGCATTTTTTAAGATGTTTCTCTGCCATCAAAATTCTTCAGGTGAGAATTCTTTGTTTAACTCTGTACCCCATTTTTAATAGGGTTGTTTGGTTTTCTGGAGTCTAACTTCTTGAGTTCTTTATATATATTGGATATTAGCCCTCTATCTGATGTAGGATTGGTGAAGATCTTTTCCCAATTTGTTGGTGGCCAATCTGTCCTTTTGATGGTGTCCTTTGCCTTACAGAAACTCTGTAATTTTATGAGGTCCCATTTGTCAATTCTTGATCTTAGAGCATATGCTATTGGTGTTCTGTTCAGAAACTTTCTCCCTGTACCGACGTCCTCAAGGGTCATTTCATTGGATGCTGAAAAAGCATTTGACAAAATTCAGCATCCATTCATGCTTAAAGTCTTGGAAAGAACAGGAATTCAAGGCCCATACCTAAACATCGTTAAAGCAATATACAGCAAGCCGGTAGCCAGCATCAAACTAAATGGAGAGAAACTTGAAGCAATCCCTCTAAAATCAGGGACTAGACAGGGCTGCCCCCTTTCTCCTTATCTTTTCAATATTGTACTTGAGGTACTAGCTCAGGCAATTCAACAACATAAGGAGGTCAAAGGGATACAAATTGGAAAGAAAGAAGTCAAACTATCATTATTTGCAGATGACATGATAGTCTACCTAAGTGACCCAAAAAACTCCACTAGAGAACTCCTACAGCTGATAAACAACTTCAGCAAAGTGGCAGGTTATAAAATCAACTCAAGCAAATCAGTGGCCTTCCTATACTCAAAGGATAAGCAGGCTGAGAAAGAAATTAGGGAAATGACCCCCTTCACAATAGCCACAAACGGTATAAAGTATCTTGGGGTGACTCTTACCAAACATGTGAAAGATCTGTATGACAAGAACTTCAAGACCCTGAAGAAGGAAATGGAAGAAGACCTCAAAAAAATGGGAAAACCTCCCATGCTCATGGATCGGCAGGATCAATATAGTTAAAATGGCCATTTTGCCAAAAGCAATATACAGATTCAATGCAATACCCATCAAAATCCCAACTCAATTCTTCACAGAGTTAGAAAGAGCAATTATCAAATTCATCTGGAACAACAAAAAACCCAGGATAGCTAAAACTATTCTCAGCAACAAAAGAAAGTCTGGGGGAATCAGTATCCCTGACCTCAAGCAATACTACAGAGCAATAGTGTTAAAAACTGCATGGTATTGGTACAGTGACAGGCAGGCAGATCAATGGAACAGGATTGAAGATCCAGAAATGAACCCACACACCTATGGCCACTTGATCCTTGACAAAGGGGCTGAAAACATCCAATGGAAAAAAGATAGCCTTTTCAACAAATGGTGCTGGTTCAACTGGAGGTCAGCATGCAGAAGAATGCGAATTGATCCATCCTTGTCTCCTTGTACTAAGCTCAAATCCAAATGGATCAAGGACCTCCACATAAAGCCAGATACTCTGAAGCTAATAGAAAAGAAACTGGGGAAGACCCTTGAGCACATTTCTTAACTTACGGTCCCTGAGATCAAATCCAGGGCCCTACACGCGGTAAGCAGAAGTGCTGTACTGAGCTGCATCACCACCATCTCCTAGCTGTTTTTTTTTTTTTGAACAATTCCTGTGGAAAGTTATATGCATTTATCGAGGGGAAATCCAAAGGAAGTTTATCTAGAAGAAAGAGTTGTGATAATGCACATAATGGTTTGTTTGTGCAGTTAAAAAGCTGTTTTAGTGTCTGTGTGTGTAAATGTGATCTGGTGTCTCTCACTCATTTCACAAATGGTTGTGTCTATTGATGTGTGCATATGCATATATGTTCATACATACCCATACATACCTATGGACATGAAACACAACTGAGATCATAGATTAGTAAACTTTCTTTGAGAAGTGCTATAATATAAATTCTTCTTTATGCCATTAAATATTCTTCAGACTAATTTTTCTTAACAGCTGAATAGTGTATGAATAAATTAATTAATACAAGAATTAAACTGTCAAGGAAAAAAAGAGCAAAATAATGTTGGAGCGTGTGTTTAATGTGTAGTTGTTGCGGAGTTCCTGTGTAATCACTGTGCACGACTCAGGAATCATTTGATGAAATATTGAAACTGTTTATTTTGGTTGCTTATTTCAGTTTTCTCTTCCATGTTCTTTCTTTGGGGTCATCAGTTCAAAATAGTCCAAATTATGTGGCACGATTTGTGATTGGGATAATGTAACCATCCTGATAGTGTTTGTTTATTGTAATCAATACAATTGTAGCTTTATGCTATAAGAATGAATGGTACTTCCTCAAGGGAAGGGTTTTGTTAGAAGAGTAAAACCAACCACTGTACCTTGGGGGGCACATTCAGGAAAAAGGTAACTCAGGAAATATGATAGTAACAATAAGGAAGGGTGCAGGAGTATCAGGATCACAGAAAATTCAAAGAGTTAAATCAGTTGAGGTTTAATCTCCACCACATACTACTCTGGGCTCTCTGAAAGTTGGCCTTGTATAAAGGTAGCTTCTCCCTGCTTTCTTGATGGGCTTGATTAGATAAATTATGAAGTTAAATACTAAAGATAGAGAAACTTCACAGAAGAGAACTCATTTCCCAGTTTCCTTACAACAAATTTAATTCTTTAAATTAAAAAAACATCAATCTCAAGAAAAGGAAGACATAACTGGAGAACAAGGGGATGATCTTTTTTTTTCCTTGAAGTTGACATCTATTAAGGCTCAAAGCAAATTAATCTTTGTGGCAACCATATCACTGGGTGATAACACTCCTCAAGAAATGAATCCGTAATAATCGGAGGGTTACACGTAGGGTGTCTCTAGGTGAAAAAAGGGAATGAACCTGACTCAGGGGAAGAAGATCCTTAGCAAAGAGTCGGTGTGGGCTGTTCTGACCAGTCTCCTGGTAAATATGCCAGGAATAGGAAACTCAATAGAGGGAAGGGAGAAGGTGGGATTTGTTTTCCAGAAATCACCCTTGAAGAATTCTGCTCCCCCCCATCAGAGTGGCCTGCAGGCAAGTCTGTGGAGAATATTCTTGATTGCTAATTGATGCAGAAGGACCCTTCTCACTGTGAGTGGTACTCTCTCTGGGCATGTGGGCATGGGCTGTGAACTGAACAGGAGCCTGGAAGCAAACCGGTCAGCAGCACTCTTCTGTGGTTTCTCGTTCCAGCTCCTGCTCTAGCTCCCACCGCGGCTTCTTCCATCAAGGATGGACTCTAACCTATAAGCTGCAACAAAACCTCTCTTCCATAGGATTCTTTTAAATATAGTGTTGATCACAGCAACAGAGAACAAACTAGAGTAGACGCTGGTAGGGTATTGTGAATGGCCTAACTAAGTTGTTTGGGGATGAGGACTGTGGAAACTTGGAACTTGGGGCTGGGAGTTTGATGATCTGATGTGGGAACTTAGAGGGGAATTAGAGAGCAGAGCGGACAATGGAGGCCTGGTTTGTGATGTCTGAGAGGAAAGCGAAGACCAGCAGGGATGATCCTTAGATACTGTGAATTGAAAAATCTGTGGTCTCTCACCAGCGGAGACTGAAGAATCAGATGTGATTAACAAGAGACCAGCACCACTGAAGTGGAACCTTTACTGTGACAATCAATGCTGGTTAGTTGGGCTGAAGAAATGATCTGTCATTAATATGACAGCAGCATCGTTAAGGCAAAATCATCCGGAGATTACTACCTCAGGACAAGCACATATAAACAGTGCCCTAACTGACAGGGGAGGGCCAGTTGTCAGGGTTCTGCGAACCAAGGGTATTGGGCAGGATAGGCGAAGCAGCCTAGTGACACCGTTACTAGTGTCGTCGTCAACCTAACACATGGTCCACCTGTGCAAGAGAGCAGGTTTCGGACTTAACGCCGGCTTCATTTCCACTCACAAGCTGCAGTCTTGAGAAAGTTACTTATATGCGTGCCTCTATTTCCTTGGCTAGAAAATTAGGCTATTTCTAGCATTTAATCCAGAAACATGGTCAATATAACATTAAATGCCACAAGAACGACTACCTTTAAGACATCATAAGGGCTTAATGCAAAATTTAAAAACTAGGTATCATTCTTAAGGCTGGACTTTGAGTGACAACAACAACCTTCCACCTGTCTCCCTTTGGCTTTGCCACTTAAGATCCTTGTTTCTCTCAACCTGGAGTTTCTAACCCCAGTCTCTCCACACTGCCTTTCTTAACTTTATCCACTAGAAACCAAGGAGGCAGGATTCAAAGGTAGCGGCAAAGAACTGGCGCAGTAACACCCGCCACTGCGTTCCCCTACTCCAGTCCCTATTTCATAACCTTCCAGCTGAACTGCAGGCCCCAAGTCGGGAGCACAGAACATGCGCACATACCCACCATTAAAAGCACTTCCTGTCTCACATATAAAGTGGGTGTCTCTATCATGTGGAAAAAAATAAGCTGGATGTCTCCCCAAAGCTGTGTATCATTACTAAAATTCTTCTTTTGGGGCTAGAACAGTTCACAGAAAGCATATTTTACTTTTGAAACAGAATCTAGCAGCCAGTGGTTGTCTCTGTGGTTTCTCTAGTTTAAGCAATATTGGACACAACCAAAGTGTCTCTTTTTCTTCCCAGAGAACTGAATTACAAAGTCCTGGTTTCTATTAGGGTGTGTCCAGCACTCTCTGTGCTGCCAAGCCTTCCAGTTTTATAGCCTGAACATGGGTAGATTTTCCATGAACACGCTCAAATTTATTCCCAAGCAATGATATCTAAGAAACCCAGTAAGCATTTAACCAAAAAGAACATTTCTGATATAAAACAAAAACAGCATAGTTTTATACCTCAACATATATGGGAGGGGAAGGGTTCATCTTATGTTTTTTTGGTCTAGGGAGAGATTGTTAAGTGAAGTTTATTCTTTAAATTCTCTCCTTTTTCTTTTCCTTCTCTACCTCCCTTTTTCTCCTTTCTTCTTTATGTTGTTGGAATCAAAGTCAGGTATTTATCCATACTAGGAAAGCACTGTGCCACTGAGATACACCCTCAACCCCATATTTTTTTTATATATTTATACAGAATACACCACAAACACCCACCTACACATTTTATATAAATTAGAGGCCATGTAACTGAAAAACTAAACATAATTATTTATAGAGTATTTTCCTAGAGATCTAAACAGCCAGGGATATGCAAAGAAACCCTGTCTTCACACACACACACACACACACACACAGAGAGAGAGAGAGAGAGAGAGAGAGAGAGAGAGAGAGAGAGAGAGAGAGCGCACAAGAGAGATATATTTAAATGTGGATTAAAGTAGAAGTTAGTGGTAGCTGTGTCAGAGAATGAACCCATTAGAGATAGTGTTAATGGAGAAGGTGACAATAGTTAGATTTGGCTGGCAAATGATAAAAACAGGTACTATATTTTCTTAAAGAGAAAAATGACGCAGGAAATGTTTTTATATGTGCATAGTCTTATACACTGTTTCAGAAACTTCCCGTGAGAACACTACATACTGCTAAGGTTGTCCAATTTCACAGACAGTTTGGAGCAAGTGTTTCCGCTACCTAACATGACAGCAAACAGCTGCTTCCTGCCCTTCCCCTCACCTCTTCTTCAGATATTGATCCTAAGAGATGTTCAAACACAAAAACAAAACAGACCAACCTTCCTCCAGCCAAGTTCTGCCTCAGAGTCTGCTTCCTGGAGAACCAACCCATCTGCCCATGCACGCATGCATGCTTCCGTCTACCTACTCATCCAGCAACCTGCCGCTGGGTCTAAGGCACATAGGTGGTGTGGGGGTGGATGACACGCATCGTAAAAGAGCCAGTCCTAACCTTTAGAACGCTCACAAATACGATAGCCCAGGATAGGAACAATCAGAAAATACAGAATATTGTGCATTATATTCTTCCAGTGCTAAGAAAGAATAGAAAAGAGACAAGGATGTAACCCCAGGAGAGGGAGCTCTAGAATCCTGATGCATTTTAGCTGGCAATATCTCTAACCTGCTTCCCCCCTGCAGTGTCAGAACAGACTCTGTTATCTCTCTTCACAATTCCTCATAATCTCCAATGGAGTCCAGGACAGTGAGAAATTACCAGACATGGCGAATAAATCAGAAGTCAGCACACCTGCCAGTTCTACTTTATAGGGTTGGCTTCTGCCCCTGCCTGGCCATCAGGGTCAGGTTCCCAGGAAGTGCCTCCAGATGCTCATATGTCTCTATTTAGAACTATGTCCACAGAACCTGAGAATATGAAGAAACAGAAGATCATCAACCGCTACAGCTCATCGTGTGGGCAGGACAGAAGCCAGTTCAAGCTTCAAAAACAGGAACAAGGAAAGGAACTTGACTAATAGCCAAATGGTACAGCGTGCCTGGGCGGTTCCTGCCTTCAGTTAGCCTGTTCATCATCATCAATCCATCAGTAAAGAGGATTCAAGAGCCTCCACTGTTAGTCTAGCAATGGGACTCAGCAAACCCCTAAAATTCACCAAACGAACCTGAAGAGTCTAAGAATTTACCTCAGAGCCAGAGAATAAAAGATGATTAAACAAACCATCACTGCTAAGCGCCTGAAGGGACACAGTTCTGAGAGCATTAGTGGGGTCTGGACTCAGTCCCCAACATTTCTCTGCCTCCAGGGCAGATTCACTCAGCTGGTCTGCTCTTGTGCCTGCACACGCTATCTCCCTTCTCCTTTCGTGGCTTTGGTGCAATTTGTAACTAGCTTCTGCTGCTGTCTCTGAAATGTCATTTGCACTCTTCCTCTGGCCTGCATTCGTGCGCCACCTCTCCAGTGTTGTGGTCACACCCTAAAAGCAGGGACTCTGAAACTCAGTAATCTCTGCCTTTCTTTGTCTCTGCAAGATGTGGTTTCTGGCGATGGTTTTCTTTTGGTAATGTCTGTCCAACAATCATGGGACACCCCTTTCCCAAGTTTTCAAGACCTTCTTATAGTTAGCCTGCCCTATACTGACTTATTTTTATTTCCTGAGAACTGCCTCCCTATTTACCTGTCCCTCTGCTCAAACTATCTAGCTTCTGAAGTGTCTGTCTCCTCTTGATAATTCATGGCATCTACCCATTGCTTATTAGATAGACCAAGCTCAGGGTCCAAGGAAACAGGAAAGGCAGTCAGGGCTTACCATTTGTTTTCTCTAGAAGCATCTACCTCATGCACAGACTCCATCACCCAGAAATATTTTTCCCCAGGTACAATTGGCCTGTCTTTCCTGGGCCAGGGAGTTGTCAGTTCAAGAAGGACTTTTGCCTTCAGCTGAGTAGACAGACTCTCTTGGTCTTCCAAGCCAGAAAGGAAAAAAAAAATCAATTCACTAATGCTAATCCCCTGTTGCTTCTTAGGAATGATTCTCATTCACTTTAGAATTAATATCAAGCCCTAGGATTTCCAAGAGGTAGATGATAAATTTGCCAAATGGAAGACTGCCAAGTTAGGTCTCTGGAGTGAGTCCAGTATTCCATAAACTCTGCTGCTTTCCTAATCACAGAAGGAGCCATAAAATGACAAAGGGGGGGAGGGGAGATGCGGGGAGCAGAGCAGCATAGAAACATCAGCTCATGCCTCCTAGGAGGAAAAAAAAGGAAGGTTTCTACAAATATCACCCCAGACCTCTCCTCTGGAGTCCCCCCAGCCCACGGGGCTTGTTGCTCGATGAGAGATCTACCCCACATAAAATGGAAGACCATTGGAAGAGTCTCTTAAAGCAGGCAAAAGCATGGAAACTGCCCCACTCCTTGCCAACAGGTAACCATCGTGGGCAAGTACAAGAGGGACATGAGCATCTCCTGACCCTTGGACGGTGGGAAGAGGTTTGGGAGCCGGAGCAGCGCTGGAGGAGACTGCCACTTCTTTTCTGCTTGGAGTAGCACTCCACATGGCATCTCCTACTGCCACATTAGCAGGAGCACTGGCAGAGGTGTCCTGTGCCTTTCAAAACCCTCCTAGAGCCTCAGAGAGGATGGGGTAAGCAGGTGGCTCCCCATCTTGATGAGGTTAAAGGTCAATGACGTTGAGAAGAAATATAAACTAAGGCTCACTCCGAGGTAAGCCGTGTAATCAGTGTAATCATGACAAACATACTGACTCTTATACACGCCTTTCAATTTTTATTCTACAAAGCAGTAGGGCCCCTTATTTAGTGGGATTCCTAAAGATGACCCAGGGTATATTTCTAGAGATTTCAGGTGATGAATAACAGCTTCCATTTACTGAAATGACCAAGAACACGTTCCAGGAGTTCTTTCCTTGATCTTGGTATGCTATGGTTAGGAAGTGAAGTTACCTGCCGCTGAGTGAGATGCTAAGGTCGTCCTCATCCTAGAGTTTATTTTCTTAACTTTATAAAGATACATCCTGCACACAACTTGTTACAAAATAAGTAAGTGCGCCTGCCCAGGAGCTTACTCTGTTGCCTTTCTCCCCTGCGGATGCATTCACCTAGAGGAGGTGCAAGTCCGCAGAAGAACAGTTTCTTATAAAGACAAAGGACAGCTCTACCTTAATTGTCTGCCTTTTAAATTGTCTCTGAATCTGCAACAACAGCTTCCGTTTGACAGGATGCAAGCAGAGCAAGATTGAGAGACAGCGCTAATTCTGAAGCTTCGTCACTAAGGGAAACACTTCCAGACTGAAAATAATGAGTGAGACTAAATGCCATTTAGCATAATGGCTCATGACATTAAAATAAATGTTCAAGTCGTGAGACTCAAGCACACAGGAAAGGAATGACTCCAGACAACAGTAAGGTGCAAACAAACGCGACAGCTTGTGAGCACTGGCTGCCCTGCTCTTCCAGGCGCATCTGACCTGAGTGACAAGGTGTGCTGCGGCTCACACAGACTGTCAGTCACTTGGACAGGCTGTGACATTAGGAGCTGAAGCAGACTGGAGGGGTGGCCACACTAGGTTGTATATAAATGTGCTCCTTCTCTCTTCTTCCCTCTAAGTACTAAGAACCCTGGAGTTCCTCCCGCTCCCACCTCCCTCTAAGGAATCTCATTACCTTCCTCCCTTACTTATCCCTTAGTTTCCTAGCTTCCATCTACAGAATAAGTCAGTGGGTTGTGACAATGCAACTGAGATTTCTAAAGTGTCAGTGACAGTGTGTCTGGTGTCCTTCCACCCCAAGCTCTGGCACTTGGGTGCACACTGATACCTACTAGAGACACCTATTGGATTACATGATGAAAGAAGATACAAAAGCTACCCGTGAAGTGGAATCTTGGTGCCTTACAGTGACAGAAACACATAGGCTTGCAAAAGGATAGCATTTATGAAGAGCATCCGCATCCACACACTGCACCAGGCAGGAGTCCCTTGCACAGCTATTGGAATCCTCACATACAGACACCTCCCTTGCTGCCTACCTGACCCCAGGAAGCCTACCCACTCTAAGTGAGGACCATAGCCGCCTGCAGCTGGGAGAGGTATGTCCCAGGGCCCACAGCAGGGAATCTGGACCTCTGCAAAATGAAGATTTTAAAAAAAGTAAAAATTAACAAAAACAAAAACCGTATGGCTAAATGCTATCCTACCCTTATTCTTGAACATGCATTCCCCTACTCCAGCACCCAGTCTAAAAGACGTTCTGGAACTGCTCCCCACTGTTGGCACTCGGGTGTCCTTGGGAAGTGTGAGGACCTGACTGCATACAGGTTTGTGTTAGGAGACTCCCAGCAGACAGTCACGGGTCTGTGTGGCTTGCAAACTTTTGAGGGCTGTGCTGGATGCACAGAACTATGACTGCAGATAGAAGTGAGTGGTCCTGGACCCTGGACCCCAGGGGGCCTGAGGGGTGAAGCCTGCTGGTGGAGGTGGGTGAGCAAGGAGGAAGATAGACCTAGGGTTGTGGGCAGCTTCCTCCTGTTGCTCAGCACTGGGGAGAGGCAGAGAAGGACATTCATTCTCTAAATAAGCATCCTCATAGCCTATCACTTCCATTCTTATTGATTATGGAAAGCAGTGGCACCTCTTAAAGGGGAAGGCTGCTCGCTGCTCTGCGTGTCACTTTGGGCTCCCTCACCGGCCCCTCCTCTGCTAGCCCTGCCACAGGGATGGGTTAGCATTTCTGCACCGGCTAGCCCAGCAGTCTCTGGAACCTCATACTTAAGCCCAGCCAGAAGCCCTGATCTACCCACGAGTCTTTTCTTCCCACCGACTCTGAAGTGTGGTTTCACCGCCCCAGGATGGCAGACTAGGCAACACATGGGAAGTTACTTCAGTTTCATTTCCACTGAAAATTACAAGACACAGATATCTCAAACTCTCCTCTCCCCCACCCCCACTTTGCAGTGCGCCCCTAGGCCTCCGCTGGAGACCCTGCCACTGTGTGATCCACCGGCAAAATGTCCCTCCTGTCTCTCCAATGCCTCTAAGTGCAGTGGCGTGGGAGGACGCCCCCAGACCAGTCCCCAGTCTCGGCATGGAAGGGTTCGGATGCTGGGGACCGGCCTTCTGCCCCACAGCTCCAAGAAATACTCTCGATTTCCTGAGCTGGCCTCCCCTCCTCTCCAATCCCAGCCCTCCCGGCAGGGTTGCCCCTCGCTACCTGCAGCAGTCCCGGGCTCGCCCTCGCTCTGCTCTCCAGAATCTGAATCCATACTGTGGGCTGCCGCCCGCGCATCCACCACCGCCAGCCTGCGGGGCGCTCCTGGCTCGGGTGGACGCGGCACACACACGTTATGGGCTGCAAAGAGTCTGGAGTCCGGGCGGTGCAGAGTGGGCAGTGTGTGGCCAGACACTAGGGCCAGGGGGCGGCTCCGAAGAGGCCAAGCCTGCTCCAGTGGCCCGCCCGCCGCTGCTCGCCAGTGCCTGCACGCGAGGGTAGAGCCCCGGTGTGGGGGGGGGGGGGGGAGCGGAGAAGGGGGGCTGGGGCTGATGGCGGGTAGGGTGTGTGAGGGAGGGAGAGGAGGAGTGTCCAGTGCTCCTGGTTGGGATTAAGTAGCCCGGGTTCTTCTAAACCCGGAGCCTAGGACTGGGAGCCTGGTGAGGTGGTGCGGGTCTTGGAAGCCAGTACTCCCCTTCTTTGGGTGTGGCAAAGTTTGCAAGATTGTCTAAGTGCAAATGCACCTCTCTGTCCACTGGAAAGGGTGTATTGTTAGGTTTAAGGTTGTGAGGCTGCACGAGTTTTAGTTCAACTTCACCACTTAGATGCTTTGAGGGAGATCTGTGTGTCTGTTGCCTCGCGTTGGGAGAGGAGCGAATAGTCTCGCAGGAATGTTGTGAGAAGTCTAATGCCGGCTCCCTTGGGAAGGAACAAGCAGTCGGCCTGTTGCCTGGTGAGGAAGTAAACAACTAGTCAGGTAGTGCTAACTCGCGCGGTTCAGACTCTTCCCGGCGTGGGCGTGGCTTGTGGAGCTGGTTCTGGGAGCTGGGTGAGCGCCCAGCCTGATTTGGCCTGGAAGGCTGGACCCGCCCTGCCAATCAAGCTGCAGAGCCAAGCTTTGCCTCCAGCTCAAGAGGCATGAATTGATTTTTAAAACGTTTTCTTTTCTGGGGAGATGGCTTAGTGGGTAAGAACGCTTGGTGTTCCAGTGTAGGGAAACGGAATTAAAAAGCTCCGCATGGGCCCTACAGGTGCCTGTACCCCCCTCCCCCCCCCCCCCCCCATGAAGGGCAGACACAGGAGGATTTCTGGGACTTGCTGGATGTCAGCTTAGCTCTGGGTTCCATGAGAGGTCCTATCTGAACGGAGTCGGGAATGTTGGACACCTGATGTCCTCTTCTGGCCTGGGAGCTGGAGAGGAACCGTTTCTTGCTAATGGGACTAAATGCAAAGAACTAAACGTTCTCAACATCCCCTTTCACTTTCTTTTTTACAAAAGCAATTTATTAACTAACCAAGAGACCAACCCAGGAAGGAGAAGCACCTAGTGGGAAAGTGGTCGCTGTTGATTTCTGAGTATCCACAGGTCTTCGTTGTATTCCTGTTATAGGCTTTAAAATTCACATAGCCACAAGCCTGCTTATGGCTATAAACTCCCCACCGCAATCGCAAACTATTGACCTGAGAGAAAATTAATCAGGAAGAAAACGCCCACTTAAAGGTGCTAGATTCCCAGTGTGTCCTCTGAACACTTATTTTTTTCTGAACGAAGACCCAGAGATGCATTAGGTTGAACCATGAAATTGCATTTTGAAGATTGGAAACATAGTTGAAATTTGGCTATTAGACAAATTCAACCTATTGCTAATCCCATTTCACAAGGCCAAACTCTGGGTCTCAGGTCAGTCAGTATGTTCAGGCGGGAGGACTGACATCAAGGCTGCTGGGAGTGGACAACTGCGACTTACTGCTGGAGTCCAGTGTTACAGGCGTGTGCTTCTCACATAGATGGAGACTTCGCAGAACACTATTAAGGCTCTACTTTATGTTCTAGGAGAACGTTTTCTGGAAGACCAAACTCAATGGCTTTGGCGATAAAAGTTTTATCTGAGGAAATAAAAAAAGAATGAAAGAGGAAAGAAAGAAAGAAAGAAAGAAAGAAAGAAAGAAAGAAAGAAAGAAAGAAAGAAAGAAAGAAAGAAAGAAAGAAAGAAAGAGAAAAGGAAAAGGTAGCCCCTATATAAAATGTGTGTTCGTGGGGAAATGGCCCAGCCTCTCCATCCCCTCCTGCCTTAGCATCTCCTTCATAGTACCTTGTGAAAGAGTAAAAGTAGTGAGCGTGGAAGCAACTGCCCAGTGCTGACACATTGCTAATATTTGATAAGAGACAGAAAATAAGTCCTTGGGTCTAATGGATCTCATTTAGAAACAAATAGATAAAAATAGAATCCTAATTTTTAAAAAACAAAAAGCAAAGGAGACAGCAAAATTGGATGCAAGTTAATGCTCAGGAAAGAAACAACTGGGTCACACTGGAACTTTGGCTCAGTGGTTAGGAGCACTGGCTGTTCTTCCAGAGGACCTGGGTTCAATTCTAGCACCCACATGTCAGCTCACAAAGGTCTGTTATTCTAGTCCCAGAAGATGCCAGTGCCTCCGAGAACACTGCACACATGTACACAGATGTACATGAAGGCAAAACCCCCCCACACAAAAAATATAAAATAACAATAAAAGAAACAACTGGGTCATTGAAAATGTTTGCTGAGTTAGAGCTGATCATGCCCACAATTCCAGCCCTGGGAGGCTGAGACAGGACTGACAGCCACGAGTTCCAGGTCAGACTGTCCTGCAGGGCGAGACCCTGCCTCAAAAAATAAATAAGAAAAGATTTTTTAAAAGTTTGCTGTAGCCAAATCACAGAGGAAAACAGCAATGATGATGTCACGTGACAGAATATTAGGCTTAAAGGCATTCAGGATGGGGAGCATGTGGTTCAGTGATGGGCGGTGTGCCCAGCGTGTTTAAGGTGCCGCCGAGTCAGTCTCTAGCACCACAGATCTCTCTCTCTCTCTCTCTCTCTCTCTCTCTCTCTCTCTTACAAACACAGACACACACAGACACACACACACACACACAGACACACACACACCTAGCATCTCCAAATACCTAATCTAAATTCAACAACAGAAATGTAAGTTGTATTTTGTGCCTTAGACTTTGCTTTCTTGTACTTAGAAGGTGTGTTTTTCTTTTTATTTGTCTGTATAAGTTTCATGGACTGGTGCTTTATGAGTGTTGTGCAGATATAATCAATGTCTAAGAGCAAAATGATTAAACAGGAACCTTCTTGTGCTGAGATCAACAGAAAAGTCCTGAGAATACATATTCCATCTACATGTATGTCCATCCATCACCAGACCTCTGAATACCAGCTTATTTGAGCTCAAAGGTAAATGTTCATGGGTGCAGAGAAGGAAGAGCCAATCAGTGTCTTGAGAAGCTCACAAGAAAAGTCTTTATGCAGCGATCCATATTCGGTTCACTTTCCCCAGCCTCATATTTCTGCTGAATGAGAGAGATGTAGACTGAAGTCAAGTGTGTACAGTTACACAATGGAGGGGAGATCCAAACTAAACAACATCTCCATTCTAGTTTCCTATGGAATGCAATCTGTTGTCATGGGCCAAGACAAAGGGAACTGATTGCAGGCCTAGGCGTTTAAAGAGAAATGTTAATAGAATGCACATTATCTATGCCTCCAGATGGGAAACCCAGTGTTAGAGAAGGAAACCCTGAAACAATATCCTGTGACCATCACTCCATGAAGACAGTGAAATCCAAGGTGGACCTTCCTCTCTTTACAAATCTATATTGGCACTTTTTTTTTTCTTAAAAAAAAAAAAAAAGTTTGGGAACTGAAAGGGGAACTAGGTTTCACCAGAGCCTTTGGGTATTTTTAGAAGAATAGCGTCACTCTGCAGACTTGAGTCGGAGCATCGCAAACCACCTTCTCACTGTTTCCACTCCATCCTTGGAGCCCGGCAGCTCCTACCATACGGGAATGTCTAACTTCCATTGGCCTTTTTTTTTTTTAACTTCAGCAAACAAAATTCCTCAGTTTTTATAGAAGTTGCCTATCTGCTGGGGGAAGTATATCTATCTATAAGGTGTCAAGAAACAGAAAATAAAATAGATTCCTTTCTGCTAAGGAAATAATCCTCCTTTAGTCTGAGCCAGGGCTATGACTCATTTGCCTGTCTCATCTTGTGGGATGGAAAGGGAGTGTCTGCAAACCTCTGCACAGCAGAGGGGAGGGAGGCTTTGAGGAAGGTAGTTTGTAACACTCCAACTCCAGATTCAAGTGTGCTTTTCTCTGGGCTGAGGTGGCCTTGACCCAGAAGATGAGGGGCCGGTCAAGACAGCCTCGTTACTAGTAACTTATATCAAAGTAGACATAAAAGCAGCTTCTGCCAGAACCACCATGGCTTCTTAGGAGCTGTTGCTTAAAGGTGGCTCACTGTGAAGCTACCAGGACAGCATGAGAGGCTGGGCAACAGCCTTGAAAGAAGGGATGGGCTTTCCACATTTCTTTCCTCCTACAATCCATCCTGGCAAAAATAAGATTTTATGATTCCCACCTCTTCTTTCAAATGTAATGCCCTCTGACTATAGAAAAGGGGAAAATATAAGTACAAAAGAGGAAGATTAAAAAAAATCCATGAATAATCCTACTAGTTGTAGGCACTGCTGATGCACTGTGATGCTGGTCTTAGTTGTCACCTTAACACACATGAGAAAAAGGAGCCTCTGTTGAAGATTTGCCTCCATCAGATCAGCCCGTGGGCATGTCTGTGGAGAATGTTCTTGATTGCTAACCTGCCCGCTCTGGGTTGTACCATCTCTGAGCAAGAGGGCAGCGGGGCAAGGGGCAGTGACTGTATATGATTGGTAACTGGAATTGAGCCTGGGAGAAATCAAGTAAGCAAAGCTCTTCCATGGTTTCTGCTTCAGGTCTCTGCCCTGCTGAAGTTCCTGTCAGGACTACAAGATGAGGTGAACCCCTTCCTCCCACATTGCTTTTAGTTGTGGTGTTTTTCACAGTAACCGAAAGCAAACTAGAATGTGCATCTTTTGAAATTTTCCCTTTGTTGGCTGTACAGTATTCTGCTTTTGTAGGTTCTTATTTTCATTTGTTTTGTTTTGTTTTCGCTGGCTGAAGACTTGGGGTGAGTGGGGACAGGGCAATGAGTATCAAGGGCATTCTTCCCTGTCTTCTATCCCTGAATCTCAGATTTCTGAGGGCAGCTGTATCTTGTCTGTGACCCCTGCCTTCTATCAGGTGACTTCAGCATCTAGGATACTATCAGAGCACCTCCTGTCTTATGTCCTTCCAGCTCAGAGTGGCAATGGCTGCCTGCTGCACCTAGCATTCAGATTGTCTGACTAGCTCCGTTCCATGTCTCCACTCTTCCATTACCTGTGTGGCCAATTCCATTTATTCCTTTACCTTCTTTGAAAGTAGATAAAATGATGCCTTAATTTGACTTCACCAGGACCCAGAGGTAAGAATAATGTTTGCTGGAGAATTCTAAACAGAGATATTGTGGGAGGCTGGAGTTCCAAATCTTTAGGATTCCTTTGGAATTTTTGTGAATTTAGGATGCGCACTTCACATTAATGCAAAAGTGGAATTTTTTCTTATAGCCAAAAATATCACATTTACTTTTATTAGGGCATATTATCTGGGGCTGGAAACATATATTGCTCTTACAAAGGATCTGAATGTGTTCCTCCACATTCATACCAGTTGAAGCAGAGGAGAAATTGCATGTCCAAGTGCTTGGAGTGGCAGGTGAGATTGGAGGTTCTCTAAACCAGAATTCTTCTGAAATTGGCATTGGCTCCCTGGATCCGCCTTCAGCTCTCATTCTGCATGGTTTATGTTAATCATCCCTCTGATCTATGGGGAGGAAAACTGAATGCCCTAAATTTCCCTTTTAATTTTATTATAATTATATGACAAATAATGCTCACTTGCTAATTATTATACAGAACAAATGTTGCTTGCCAAGTGTTGAGTGGAACCTTTTATTCTTCTCTTCAAAAAATTTATCCTCAGGAAAGCTAAATACGTGTTCCAATCTGGAAAGCTTCATTTATGTAAGTCTCTGATTTCATAATGTCTATGTGGAATATAGGGATGGAGAAAGGAAGAGAGGAGGAGAAGAGGAAAGGCTCAAGGCCACACAGTCCTACCTCATCATTTTAGATAAGAAGATGCATGTCTAAAATTATAGAGTGCCTTGCCAGAGTTAGGGGCAAGTGGTACCAAAGCCCAGGTCAGTGACCTAGTTTAGGGCACACCATCACACTATCATTCTCTTTGTGGCCCTTCTACCTGCTTACATTACTATTTACTTTTAGATGATGTCACAAGTTTTCTCTAATACCGATCTCTACTCTCATTTCACCTCGGCTGCTAGCCTGTTTCCAAAAGCAGGAGTTAACCAAAACCTCTTTTCAGAGTCCCTGTCTCTTCTTCCCTTCCCTCGCCTCTCTTTCCCAGGTTTTTGAACTGTTGATTCTTGTCTTCAGTCTAGCCAATACTTTCTTTCCCAAGTCTTCCTTCGGCATTGTCCTTTCA
Source organism: Apodemus sylvaticus (assembly GCF_947179515.1). Lineage (NCBI taxonomy): Eukaryota > Metazoa > Chordata > Mammalia > Rodentia > Muridae > Apodemus > Apodemus sylvaticus. Next base: position 75,080,833 of record NC_067478.1, on the reverse strand, counting down.
TTGTCCCTTCCTTTTGACTCAAAGCCAATGTGTCTGGTTGAAGCCATGAATACTTCTGCTAAAGGAACCTTCTAAGCTCTGGGTCTGATGTCTGGTTGCCATAAACCTTTCATCATTCTGAGAACGGGCATATGTTAACATCATAACCTTTTTAGCAGGACCCTTGAGAACATCCATATCATTGCCTGGCTTCTTGGGTGCTGATGTGAACACCTTTATACCTCAAACACTACAGAAAATGTGGGAAATCCTTCTTTAGCCAAGAATATCACATTTATTTTCATTACAAATTTCATATTATCTGGGGCTGGAGAGATGAGTTAGGAGTTAAGTGCATGTACTGCAGAGCATCTGAATTTGGTTCCCAGCATTCATTATCTGGTGACTCACAACCTCCTGTAACTCCAGCTCCAAGAGAGCTGATGTCTTCCTCTGGCCTGCACAGTCACCTACAGCCTCTCTGTCTCTCTCTGTCTCTCTGTCTCTCTGTCTCTCTGTCTCTCTGTCTCTCTCTCTCTCTCTCTCTCTCTCTCACACACACACACACACCACACAAATATATATATTTAGAGAGAGAGAGAGAGAGAGAGAGAGAGACTTTTCAAAATATGTGTCACCCAGGGAACACAGGTTTTCAATGCTTCAATTTGCCTCTTTGGCTGTTAGTATCAATCTTAGCTGGGTTTTAGATCTTTGCCAAATTTGTGTTGTGTAGACATTTACGAGTAGTAGAATTTATTAAAGCTTTTTCAGGATAGCATTATATAATATAGTATCTTAGTCACAGTGACTGTGTTCAAATGCACTAGCCCTCCCCCAGAGCAAAGCTTATTGACACTGTAGTTCCAGTTGGCTTGTGTTCTTCTTGCCTTCCAAATTGTGTTCCTTTCCTCATGTGGGGTTTGTCTCAGGCACATAATTGTTGAGAAGTCAGGAACTCAGTTCATCTTCCACATTCCTGTAATTCAGACTTTAATTCCTCTTGATAAATTTGATTAAATATGGTGATCAAATATTAAGGTTCCATTCAGAAAATAAGTTTACAGGACACCTACTTTCTCCCTTCATACAGTGGTGTTTCAGCAAGAGTTACCAAGAAGGGGGATTTTGGGCGGGGGTCGGGGGGAAGGAGAGCTTTGGAGACCCAAGACCACAATCTGTCACCTTCTTCCCTTGTGTGAAGGGTAGGGTCAGTGTGACGCAGGCTTTCAGCTTCTGCTCTGAGAAATCTGCCTTTCTAAAGTCCTCATTGTGACCAAAAGCTCTGTCTGAGTTCCCAGACTCCTAGCCGTAAGCTTTGTTTTCTTACCTTTGTATTATTCCTATATTAGCACCCATTGTCCTATTGAATTCTAACTGCAAGTCTTCCATGGGTCTCTAAATTTTACTTTTTCTTTCTTTTCACCTTATAACTCCTGACCCTGACTTTTAAAAGGTGGATTCTTGCATGTTACCCTAACTGGATTCAGGTGATTCTCCCATCTCGGCCTCTTGATGGGGACCACGGGCACAAACATTGCCAGTTGTGACATCCCCTTCTTCAATGACAATACTGTCACCAGCTCTGTTCTAGCCCACAAATATCACACCAAAGCCTAGGCTTCTCCTAACTTTTCATGAACTGGATGTAATTCAAGGGCTGCCTGTCTGTCCTAGACCTCTTCCAATGCTGGTTCTGAGGACTGAATTCTCTACCTGATCCTGAGTCAGTACTGATCAAGTGCCCTTCCACTGGATGATGAGGGAGGAAATAATCTTGCCTGTTACCCAGAATGCTTTGTGCCCTGGGTCCTTATATATCCTCTGATCTGAAGTTCCCAGTCTGGCTCTGAAAGCACAGACACACGTGCCAGCATATGACAATGAATTATGTTTGACTCAGTTTCACCACTTTCGTTTATGTGTCTCTCTTGGAAACTTAGAGACCTACATATACCAGGATACTTTGGAGTTCTGGCCATTTTCAATGACCTAAAATAAGAGAAGGAAGTCATTATAAACTTCTGGAGAACTTGCCTAACATAAGCTACCATTTTGCGTTCTTTCACCTTACTTAAAAAATTATTTTGGTTGACTTTTTGGAGGGACTCCCAATATTTTTGGACTATTAGTTTCCTTGTAAAATGTATTGCAACTATAGCCAAGAACCAGAGAGAAATCAGGAAGAAAAGGTCCTAAGCTACTTGAAAATGTCATTGGTAAGTCTCTTAAGCTCACACTTATTGTTTAGTTTTCTTTTCTTTTCTTTTCTTTTCTTTTCTTTTTTTTTTTTTTTACTCCCAAACTCTGTTAGGCATGAGAACAAGAGGAAGCAATAAGGCACCAGAGCTGGGTATAATAATTCCTTCCCATCCCCACATGGCCTATCACTCATCTTCTTGCAACCTTGATGGCTTTCTTCTTACTGAAGGGAACTTCAAGCCTCTGGAAGTGGAAATAAAAGAAGAACCCTTGAAGAACAGTGAGAAGGATGGGAATAAGCCTGAGTCCTCCTTCAGTGAGATCCAGCTCTACACAGTATTATAGAGGTCTAGGGCAACAGGCTCCAGATTCCTTCAAAGAATGGAGCCTCCAATTAGTACATCAGAGGTACTGCTCTCCCCTTTCCTGACCCATGGCAACCTGCACTGGAAAGTACTGGGACATGCTGAAACATGGGGACATACTGGGATATACTGGGGCATACTGGGAGGTACTGGGACATACTGGGGCATACCAGGGCATACTGGGATATACTGGGACATACTGGGATGTACTGGGTCATATTAGGATATACTGGAATATACTAGGATATACTGGGGCATACTGGGACCTATTGGGATTAACTCTCAAGAAAACATCAGGTCTTTATTTCACAGCCTGTTTCTGACAGAGCCTATCCTAACACAAGCTACAAAAGCCAGGAATGGGAGAAGGGAAAAAAGAGAATTCTTAACAAATTGAGGTAGTTACAGAAACAAATTGAGGTATTAACACTCTGAGTGCGTTACCAGGGCCCCACTGTTTACATGTGTATGAGACATACTGAACTAAAGTCACAACCAAGGTAAAACACATTCCAGAGAAGAGGACTGGAAGAAAGTTCCATGCTTTGAAAAGCTTCCTATATGCAAGGGTGAAAATAATCTGTGAAACTTCAAGTACCTTAAGAATTTACTGAGTATCTAGAAGCTTAAGTTTCCTGAAAGACCTATCCCCTGATAACAAGGATTTAGTGGATTTTCAGTTGAAGTCATTGTCTTAGAGATTTACACCTCCTGGATCCAGAAGTTTGGATTGTTATGACTTGTATTCTTCATATTAGTCTTGGCTTGTATCCTTTCCTTGCCTGCACAACAGAGTTCTCTTTTTAAAGTCTGCCTTCCCACGGAAGCCCCCTTTGCCCCTTGGACATTTTGGTGGCCCTTCTTAGGCACCATTATCTCATTACTGGGCTGTGAAGATCTGCTCTGCATGCACAAGCCCAGGGGCCAGGACCCCGAAATCTGTACTTCTGTTTTGTTTTCAATCCAAATTGATTATTTTTTTCAATTTTCATCCAGATGTTTAATATCATATAAACACAGCTTGAAAGTGTTCCTGAAGTGCTTGCAGATGTATGCCAGCAAAACACTTTCCAAATTACATATAATGATGCTCTCAGTCTATTTATATCTACTTCATAATCTCTGCCTAGAATTTTAGCTGTGAGATTAAGATGAAAAGAAAGTGAAAAATTCGCATGTATGGGTGATTTGTCTATTTGATTAAGGAGTCCAGATATTTTGGAAACATTTGGGGATTGATACCATTTCCCACTGAATGCTGACATCTCTATAGCCATAGTGTTATGGTTAATTGTTTATATATTCCCCTAACAATGTATATGTGAAGCTCTAGCTCCTGTGTGATAGTATAGCTTATTTCGGCATTGTTTTCATTTGTTTATTTTGGAGGCAGTGTTTGTGAAGGAATATCTTTCTATGTGGCACAGGTTGGACTCAACCTAATTAATCCAGTGGGCCTCTTGTGACTGGATTAATGCACTTATAAATGAGACAAACAATATCTGCCTCCCCCTCCACACACATTCTTATAGAAGGAGTGTTTGAATAGCAAACTGACTTCTAGTTCTCTAATTTTGAAATTTGGCCTCCAGAAAATAAGTTTCTGGTGTTCATGACACTGATTTTGTGATATTTTAATATGGCCTTTTTGGAGTGACCCCAATATTGCTAGACTATTAGTTTCCTTGCAAAAAACGTTAAAACTATAGCCAAGAACTAGCAATCTCCCGGGACTATTTCTATCCTTCTCTGCTACTCACTGAACTGTAGAAAACAGTATCTATGCTTCTGCTACCTCCAGGAAACACACCTTACCCCCAAAGATAACAATCACCTAAAGATAAAAGGATGGAGAAACATATTCTAAGTAAATGGACCCAAGAAACAGGCAAGTGAAGCCATTTTAACACCTGACAAAATAGACATCAAACCACAACTAATCCGAAGAAATAGGGAAGGAAACTACAAATTTACCAAAGGGCAGAAAATCCACCAATAGGATATTGCTGTTCCTAACATCTGTGCATCCAATACAAAGGCACCCAAGTTCGTGAAATAAACACTAATAGAGCTAAAATCACATACTGACCCTTACAGAGTGTTTGTGGGTGGCTTCAATATCCCACAGGTCATACATAAGAAAAAAACTGAGCAGAAATACTAGAGTCAAATAATGTCATAAATCAAATAACAAATGTCTACCAAATATTTTACATAAATTCAAAGAATATACATTTTTATTTCAGCAGCTAATGGAACTTTGTCCAAAATTGACCACATATTTGGATACAGAGCAAGACTCAACATATGTAAGAAAACTGAAATAGCATCCTCTCTTACCAGTATGGATTAAAACTGGCTGTCATCAACAACAGAAAGCTTACAAACTCATGGAAACAAAACAACTCACGACTAAATTAAAAATGGGCCAAAGCAGAAATTAAGAAAGAAATTAAAGACTTTGTGTAATTGGATGAAAATAAGTCCAAACCAAACCTATATAATAAAAACTTTAAAAAAAAACACTTTAAGACATTGAAAAAAGAAGGGATCAGAAGATGGAAAGCTCTCCTGTGCTCATGGATTGATTGGTAAGATTAATTTACTGGAAAGGGCTATGCTAACAAAACCAAACCTACAAAAACAATCAATGCAATCCCCATCAAAATTCCAACACAATTCTTGACAGAAATTGAGAGGACACATTTAAACTTCATATAGAAACAGAAAAAAAGAGGATAGCTGAAACAATCCTGAACAATAAAAGAACTACTGGACTGCTAGAGGTTAACACCATTCCCGATTTCAAGTTGTACTAGGGAGCTATAGCAATAAAAACAGCACAGTACTGGCATAAAAACAGACATGTTGATCAATGGAATCAAATTGAAGACCTACACATAAGTCCATCCACAAATGGACACCCCCTCTTTTTCTTTTTCTTTCTTTCTTTCTTTCTTTCTTTCTTTTTCTTTCTTTCTTTCTTTCTTTCTTTCTTTCTTTCTTTCTTTCTTTCTTTCATTCTTTCTTTCTTTCTTTCTTTTTTTTTTTTACAAAGAAACCAGAAGTACACATGACTAAAACAGTGACATCTTCAACAAGTAGCGCTGGTCATACTGGGTGGCTGCATATTGAAGAATCCAACAATACTTCTCATCCTATACTATGCTCAACTTCAAATGAGGGTAAAGGACCTCAGCATAAGACCAGACATCTGAATCTGATAGGAGAGAGAGTTGGGAATAGCCCCCAATTCACTGACGTAGGAAAGGACTTTTTGAACAAGACACTTACAACATAGACACTAAGGACAACATTTAATAAATGGGACCTCATGAAGCCAAAAAAAGCTTCTGTATTACAAAGGTCACCATCATGTGGGCAAAATAGCCAAGTTACAGACTGAAAATTATCCTTGTCACTTTTACATCAGATAGAGTTTTGGTATCTAAAATATATAATAACTTAAAAAACTGAACATCAAGAAATCAAATAACACAACTGAAAAATGGGTTTCAGAACTAAACAGAATTCCCAAAATACATAATACAAATGGCTGAGGAACACTTAAAGAAATGTTCGACATCGGTAGCCGTTAAGGAAATGCATGGTAGAACTATTTTAAAATTTCATTTCACACCAGTCAGACTGGTGACCAATAAAACAATTGACAGCACATCCTGGTAAAGATGTGGAGAAAGGGGGGGTACTTCCTCACTGGTGGTGGGAGTGCAAAATTGGAAAGTCAGTATGGAAATCATTGTGTCAGTTCCTCAGGGCACTGGGAATAGATCTACCTCAAGATCAAGCTATACCACTCTTGGGCACAAACTCAAAGGATTCTGTACTCTATACAGAGACACTTGTTCATCCAAGTTTATTGCTGCTCTACTTATAATAGTGAGAAATTGGAAATTGCCTAGATTTCTATCAACATATAAATGGATAATGAAAATGCAGTACATTTACACAATGGAATATTATTCAGCTGTTAAGAGTGAAACTCACAGGAAAATGGAGTTAGAAAGAAAAATCAAAATGAATGAGATAATCCAGACCTCAAAAGACAAACATTGCATATTTTTTTCAATAGGCATATATTAGTTTTTAAGGCTTCAGTGTGCATGCTGCAATCCATATTACAATAGAAGCTAGGTACCTATCCGGGGACTAATTGGTAGGAAAGGATCCTCTAACGAAGGGAAAAAAGAATATATTTTTATGAAGTGGTGAGGGAGGAAACTGGAGAGGATGACTAAATGGGGAGGGAGAGAGAGGAAGAGAATTTGATGATGGATAACTAACATTGAGAGCTATTCAGGGGACATAGGGAAACCTGCTACTGTAGAAGACTCCTCAAATATATGCATATAGAAAAAATCTAAATGGAACTACAAGATTATGAGGAGACAATTCTCCATCTAGACATCCTATCCCACCAACCTAAACCTCCATTGACAAGAAGGGATTACATCTTGTTGAAATGTTGGCCAAAGGAGTTCCACAGAAACCCTCAAACATCTCAAGCTACTGCCAAAACTACTGGTTATTCTCCACAAAGGTCCTGAAGACAATACATAATATATCTTGTTAAACATGGAGTAGTTGAGCTCATGCTTAACTACAGCCTTTGTCCCTACTGACCTACAACTGCAGCCTGCCTGAGAATTAGACTAATGCAATAGCAGCACCAATGTGCCCAAGAGTAACAAGTCACTCTCTTACTAGATTTAAGGTCCACTCTATGATATGGAACCCATGTCTGACACTGCTAGGTTGGCCAAGCCATGGGCCTCACAGAAAATTCAATACTATTGTTTTACTAAAGGAACACAGCAATAAAATGATTCCTAATGACATTCTGCTATACCCATAGGTCAGTGCCACACTCAGCCACCATCAAAGTTCTTCTTTCAAGAGATTAGAATTCAAGCAGAGACCCACAATGTGCAGAGTGAGAGACTTTGGAACTGTCTATCCTAAATGGAATATATTTATCTTCCCCACCCTCAGGGTTCAGGGCTCCATGTGGAAGGGGAAGTGGAAAGATTTTAGAGCCAGAGGTGATGGATGACTCTAAGGAAACTGTCTTTCAGACACAGCAGAACCAATGCAACCTGTGAACTCAGAGAGACTGTGGCAGCATGTGCAAGGCCCAAAGTGTCTCAGCACTGGTAAGAAGAAGTCCCACCCCTAACCAAGAAGATCTTTTCAGACAATGGAGGCTTACCAGGTATAGTAACCACACTTCAGAGCAGGCTCAATGCCCAGAAGTAGTAGGTCAACACAAAGTGAATTGAATGGTCTTTTGGGAAATGTTCTGGACTCTTGAGAGGGTGGCATCTCTACATCACATGATGTTGGAATATGGGCATCCTACACTACAAGGGGTGGGCAGATGTCAGACCAGATGTTCTCTAGGTTTCTTTTCCTTCCCCCAAAAGTATTCTAATGTCTTTTCCAAAAATTCTTTTGTTGCTTTGCTGTAAAATAGGTGTCAGGATGCTAAAAATTCAAATATGGGAGGAATGTCAGTGAAATTATGTTACTAGGAAACCAGAAAGCCTTGGCATTCATTCAAAAGGAATTTATTCAGCTACCATATACTATTCCTGAAGTCCTGCCAAACCAAGCTCTTTATCTGTGTCTGGTCTTTGTGAGCTAGTTTTCCTCTCCAAATGGCCAAAGCTCAACATTTCTGAACACCAAGGCCACTAGTTAGCATTTTTGTCCTGTTTTTTTTTGGGGGGGGTATTAATGTATAAAGCAGAATAAAAAGTATAAATAAAAGAATAAAAATAAAAAGTATAAAAGAGTAAACATGCTTATTATTCTAAACAACAGCATGAAATTTTTTACTAATATTTGGAGCTCTGTTGCCTAAATATATGAAATGTTTAGTCAAAGTGTCTCAACCTTAACATGATACCATTGTGAACAGATAGCTATTTCTTGTGGTGCTGCCCAGTGTACTGTTGGCTATTTTAGAAGCATCTTTGGTCTCTAGATACTAGACTCCAGAGTTACCTCCCAGTTTTAACAACCAAAATTATCAAAATAAAACATGGGAGTAAATCGTTTAGATGTTATTAACATAAAAACCAGCTATGTTATATCAGAAACCCACCCTTTCTGATTGCATTACCTGGTTGTAGGAGATAGGAACTTCATGTGATTAATATCAAAGACCCAGAAGCCAAATGACCTATATCCAAATTCTGAGTCTCTTATCTCTAACTTATTTGCCTTTCTAAGATTTACTCTATTTATATGTGAAATGTTACAATGGTAACACCCTACTGGTCAAAAGAATAAATCCAGATAACGTCTACTTGACACAGAGATACTTAACAAGAATGCCATTAGCAGCTGACATTTTACTACTTTGTTGGTTCTTCTTTCTTCCATTCCCCTCCACCCCTTTTCTTCCAACCTTTCAACCCCTAGCACTAGATAAGAGAGAAAAAAGAATAAAGAGGAACAGAAGGAGATCCCTGAATAAAGTCAGGAATTAGAAAAGAGGTGACATTAGACTGACTTGGATTGTCAAGTTCCTTGGGGGCAAGTTGGATCTTTGCTGTCAGATATCTAATTTTTTCTCTTTCTTCTCCTTCTCCTTCTCCTTCTCCTTCTCCTTCTTCTTCTTCTTCATCTTTTCACACAACTACTTAACAAACCACAACTGACAACAATTAACAACAACCAACAACCAACTACCAACCAATAACTCACCAACAACCTACACCGCCTCTTGGAGCTCTAGCATTTATATACCGTGTGAAAAGTCTCCAGAATTCTAAGCATCACACAATTGAAGAAACACAACTGCAGGTGGCAAAACCACGCCCCTGCTAGAGGATGAGGCAAATCATAGTCAGCAGTTGTGAAGCACCCCACACCTCACACCTGGGATGTAAATGATACCATATTCTTATAACATTCTTGTGTTTTTTTATTAATTATTTTTATACACTCCATATTTTATTACCCACCCTGCCAACCCCTGTCCACTCTCTGACTGTTCCACATCCCATACCTCCTCCCCACCCCTCTGTCTCCACATGGATGTCCCTACCCCCTACCCGACCTGACCTCTAAACTCCCTGGGGCCTCCAATCTCTTGAGGGTTGGGTGCATCATTTCTGAATGAACACAGACCTGGCAGGCCTCTGCTGTATGCATGTTGGGGCTCTCATATCAGCTGTTTATGCTGCCTGGTTGATAGTTCAGTGTTTGAGAGATCCTGGGGGTCCAGATTAATTGATACTGCTGGTCCTCCTACAGGGTTGCCCACAGCTTCATTCAGCCTTCCTGAATTCAACAGCAGGGGTCAGCTGCTTCTGTTCATTGGTTGGGTGCAAATATCTGCCACTGACTCTTTCAGCTGCTTGCTGGGTCTTCCAGACTGCTGTCATACTAGGTCCCTTTTTGTGAGTGCTCCATAGCCTCAGTAATAGTGTCAGGGCTTGGAACCTCCCCTTGTGCTAGGTCCCACTTTAAAGCTGTCACTGGACCTTCTTTTCCTCAGGCTCCTCTCCATTTCCATCCCTGTAATTCTTTCAGACAGGAACAATTATGGGTCAGAATAAGGAAGGTGCCTGCACTAAGGAAAGGACAAGATATTAAGCATCTCACAACAAAGCCAAAGGAGAGGACCACAAGCACAAAAAGCCACCTACAACAAAAACCCAAACATATCAGGAACCAATAGTCATCTGCTTTTAATATCTCTCAATATTAATGGACTCAACTCACCTGTAAAAAGACATAAGCTATCAGACTGGATAGGCAAACAAGATCCAGCATTTTACTACATACAAGAAACACACCTCAATAACAAAGACAGACACTATTGCAGAGTATAAGGATGGAAAAAAGTATTCCAAGGAAATGGTCCCAGGAAATAAGCAGGAGTATCTACAGAACATTTCACCCTAAAACAAAATAATACACCTTCTCAGCACCTCATGGTACCTTTACCAAAATCGACCATATAATTGGTCATCAAACAACCCTCAACCAATACAAGAAGACTGAAATAAAACCATGCATCCTATCAGATTACTATGGCCTGAGGCTGGTCTTCAAGGACAGCAAAAACTACAGAAATCCCCCATACATGTGAAAACCGAACAACTCTTTACTCAATAATAACTTGGTCAGGGAAGAAATGAAGAAATAAATTAAAGACTTCTTGGAATTTAATGAAAATATTTCTGTGTTTTTTTTTTTTTTTTTTTTTTTTTTTTTTTTTGTTTTTTTTTTTTTTTTTTTTTTTATTATTCGATATAATTTATTTACATTTCAAATGATTTCCCCTTTTCTAGCCCCCCCACTCCCCGAAAGTCCCGCAAGCCCCCTTCTCTTCCCCTGTCCTCCCACCCACCCCTTCCCACTTCCCCGTTCTGGTTTTGCTGAATACTGTTTCACTGAGTCTTTCCAGAACCAGGGGCCACTCCTCCTTTCTTCTTCTACCTCATTTGATGTGTGGATTATGTTTTGGGTATTCCAGTTTTCTAGGTTAATATCCACTTATTAGTGAGTGCATACCATGATTCACCTTTTGAGTCTGGGTTACCTCACTTAGTATGATATTCTCTAGCTCCATCCATTTGCCTAAGAATTTCATGAATTCATTGTTTCTAATGGCTGAATAGTACTCCATTGTGTAGATATACCACATTTTTTGCATCCACTCTTCTGTTGAGGGATACCTGGGTTCTTTCCAGCATCTGGCAATTACAAATAGGGCTGCTATGAACATAGTAGAACATGTATCCTTATTACATGGTGGGGAGTCTTCTGGGTATATGCCCAGGAGTGGTATAGCAGGATCTTCTGGAAGTAAGGTGCCCAGTTTTCGGAGGAACCGCCAGACTGATTTCCAGAGTGGTTGTACCAATTTGCAACCCCACCAGCAGTGGAGGAGTGTTCCTCTTTCTCCACACCCTCTCCAACACCTGCTGTCTCCTGAATTTTTAATCTTAGCCATTCTGACTGGTGTAAGATGAAATCTTAGGGTTGTTTTGATTTGCATTTCCCTAATGACTAATGAAGTTGAGCATTTTTTAAGATGCTTCTCCGCCATCCGAAGTTCTTCAGGTGAGAATTCTTTGTTTAACTCTGTACCCCATTTTTTAATAGGGTTGTTTGGTTTTCTGGAGTCTAGCTTCTTGAGTTCTTTATATATATTGGATATTAGCCCTCTATCTGATGTAGGATTGGTGAAGATCTTTTCCCAATTTGTTGGTTGCCGATTTGTCCTCTTGATGGTGTCCTTTGCCTTACAGAAACTTTGTAATTTTATGAGGTCCCATTTGTCAATTCTTGCTCTTAGAGCATACGCTATTGGTGTTCTGTTCAGAAACTTTCTCCCTGTACCGATGTCCTCAAGGGTCTTCCCCAGTTTTTTTTCTATTAGCTTCAGAGTGTCTGGCTTTATGTGGAGGTCCTTGATCCATTTGGATTTGAGCTTAGTACAAGGAGACAAGGATGGATCAATTCGCATTCTTCTGCATGCTGACCTCCAGTTGAACCAGCACCATTTGTTGAAAAGGCTATCTTTTTTCCATTGGATGTTTTCAGCCTCTTTGTCGAGGATCAAGTGGCCATAGGTGTGTGGGTTCATTTCTGGATCTTCAATCCTGTTCCATTGATCCTCCTGTCTGTCACTGTACCAATACCATGCAGTTTTTAACACTATTGCTCTGTAGTATTGCTTGAGGTCAGGGATACTGATTCCCCCAGATTTCCTTTTGTTGCTGAGAATAGTTTTAGCTATCCTGGGTTTTTTGTTGTTCCAGATGAATTTGATAATTGCTCTTTCTAGCTCTGTGAAGAATTGAGTTGGGATTTTGATGGGTATTGCATTGAATCTGTATAGTGCTTTAGGCAAAATGGCCATTTTAACTATATTGATTCTGCCGATTCATGAGCATGGGAGGTTTTCCCATTTTTTGAGGTCTTCTTCCATTTCCTTCTTCAGAGTCTTGAAGTTCTTGTCATACAGATCTTTCACATGTTTGGTAAGAGTCACCCCAAGATACTTTATACTGTTTGTGGCTATTGTGAAGGGGGTCATTTCCCTAATTTCTTTCTCAGCCTGCTTATCCTTTGAGTATAGGAAGGCCACTGATTTGCTTGAGTTGACTTTATAACCTGCCACTTTGCTGAAGTTGTTTATCAGCTGTAGGAGCTCTCTAGTGGAGTTCTTTGGGTCACTTAGGTAGACGATCATGTCGTCTGCAAATAATGATAGTTTGACTTCTTCCTTTCCAATTTGTATCCCTTTGACCTCCTTATGTTGTCGAATTGCCCGAGCTAGTACCTCAAGTACAATATTGAAAAGATAAGGAGAAAGGGGGCAGCCTTGTCTGGTCCCTGATTTCAGTGGGATTGCTTCAAGTTTCTCTCCATTTAGTTTGATGCTGGCTACCGGTTTGCTGTATATTGCTTTTACTATGTTTAGGTATGGGCCTTGAATTCCTGTTCTCTCCAAGACTTTAAGCATGAAGGGATGCTGAATTTTGTCAAATGCTTTTTCAGCATCCAATGAAATGACCATGTGGTTTTGTTCTTTGAGTTTGTTTATGTAGTGGATTGTATTGATGGATTTCCGTATATTGAACCAACCCTGCATTCCTGGGATAAAGCCTACTTGATCATGGTGGATGATCGTTTTGATGTGTTCTTGGATTCGGTTGGCAAGAATTTTATTGAGTATTTTTGCATCGATGTTCATAAGGGAAATTGGTCTGAAGTTCTCTTTCTTTGTTGGATCTTTGTGTGGCTTTGGTATCAGCGTAATTGTGGCTTCGTAGAAGGAATTGGGTAGTGTTCCTTCTGTTTCTATTTTGTGGAATAGTTTGAAGAGTATTGGTGTTAACTCTTCTTTGAAAGTCTGATAGAATTCTGCACTGAAGCCATCTGGTCCTGTGCTTTTTTTGGTTGGAAGACTTTCTATGACTCCTTCTATTTCTTTAGGCATTATGGGACTGTTTAGATGGTCTAGTTGGTCCTGATTTAATTTTGGTATTTGGTATCTGTCAAGGAAATTGTCCATTTCCTCCAGATTCTCCAGTTGTGTTGAGTATAGGCTCTTGTAGTAGGATCTGATGATTTTTTGGATTTCCTCAGTTTCCGTTGTTATATCTCCCTTTTCATTTCTAAGTTTGTTAATTTGGATACTTTCTCTGTGCCCTTTGGTCATTCTGGCTAAGGGTTTATCTATCTTGTTGATTTTCTCAAAGAACCAGCTCCTGGTATTGTTGATTTTTTGTATGGTTCTCTTTGTTTCTACTTGATTGATTTCGGCCCTGAGTTTGATGATTTCCTGCCTTCTACTCCTCCTGGGCGAAATAGCTTCTTTTTGTTCCAGGGCTTTCAGGTGTGTCATTAAGCTGGTAATGTATGCTCTCTCCATTTTCTTTTTGGAGGCACTCAGGGCTATGAGTTTTCCTCTTAGCACTGCTTTCATTGTGTCCCATAGATTTGGGTATGTTGTGTTTTCATTTTCATTGTGTTCTAAAAAGTCTTTAATTTCTTTCTTTATTTCTTCCTTGACCAAGGTATCATTGAGTAGAGTATTGTTCAGTTTCCACGTGTATGTGGGCTTTCTGTTGTTTCTGTTGCTATTGAAGACCACTTTTACTCCATAGTGATCGGATAGGAGGCATGGGATTAGTTCGATCTTCTTATATTTGTTGAGGTCTGTCTTGTGGCCAATTATATGGTCGATTTTGGAGAAGGTACCATGAGGTGCTGAGAAAAAGGTATATTCTTTTGTTTTAGGATAGAATGTTCTATATATATCTGTTAAATCTAATTGGTCCAAAGCTTCAATTAGTCTCATTGTGTCCCTGTTTAGTTTCTGTTTTCCTGATCGGTCCATTGAGGAAAGTGCAGTGTTGAAGTCACCCACAATTATTGTGTTAGGTGCAATGTGTGCTTTTAGTTTTAATAAAGTTTCTTTTACAAAAGAGGGTGCCCTTACATTTGGGGCATAGATGTTCAGGATTGTCAGTTCTTCTTTTTGTATTTTTCCTTTGACCAGCAAGAAGTGTCCCTCAGGGTCTCTTTTGATGACTTTGGGTTGAAAGTCAATTTTATCTGATATTAAAATGGCTACTCCAGCTTGTTTCCTGAGACCATTTGCTTGTAAAATTGTCTTCCAGCCTTTTACTCTAAGGTAGTGTTTGTCTTTGACCCTGAGGTGTGTTTCCTGTAAGCAGCAAAATGTAGGGTCCTGTTTACGTATCCATTCAGTTAGTCTGTGTCTTTTTATTGGGGCATTAAGTCCATTGATGTTAAGAGATATTAAGGAATAGTGATTGCTACTTCCTATCATTTTTGACGTTATTTTTTAAATTTGAATGCTTAACTTCTTTTGGGTTTGATGAAAGGTTACTATCTTGCTTTTTCCAGGGTGAAGTTTCCCTCCTTGTATTGGTGTTGTCCTCCTATTATCCTTTTTAGGGCCGGGTTTGTGGATAGATATTGGGTAAACTTGGTTTTGTCATGAAATATCTTAGTTTCTCCATCTATGGTGATTGAGAGTTTTGCTGGATATAGTAGTTTTGGTTGGCATTTGTGTTCTCTTAGAGTCTGCATGAGATCTGCCCAGGACCTTCTAGCCTTCATAGTCTCAGGTGAAAAGTCTGCTGTGATTCTGATAGGTCTTCCTTTATATGTTACTTGGCCTTTTTCTCTTACTGCCTTTAGTATTCTTTCTTTGTTTAGAACATTTGGTGTTTTGATTATTATGTGACGGGAAGTATTTCTGTTCTGGTCCAGTCTGTTTGGAGTTCTGTAGGCTTCTTGTATATTCATGGGCATCTCTCTCTTTAGGTTAGGGAAGTTTTCTTCCATAATTTTATTGAAGATATTTGCTGGCCCTTTAAGTTGTAAATCTTCACTCTCCTCTATGCCTATAATCCTTAGGTTTGGTCTTCTCATTGTGTCCTGGATTTCCTGGATATTTTGGGTTACAAGCTTTTTGCATTTTGCATTTTCTTTAACTGTTGAGTCCATGGTTTCTATGGAATCTTCAGCATCTGAGATTCTTTCTTCTATCTCTTGTATTCTGTTGTTGATATTTGTATCTCTGTCCCCTGATTTCTTCCCAAGGCTTTCTATCTCCAAAGTTGTCTCCCTTTGAGTTTTCTTAGTTGTTTCTACTTCTGATTTTAGATCCTGGATGGTTTTGCTTAGCTCCTTCACTTGCATGTTTGTGTTTTCCTGTAATTCTTTAAGAGATTTTTGTGTTTTCTCATTCATGAGCTCAGCCTGTTGACCAAAGTTCTCCTGTATTTCTTTAAGAGATTTTTGTGTTTCGTCTTTCATGACCTCAGCCTGTTGAGCAAAGTTCTCCTGTATTTCTTTAAGTGTTTTTTGCATTTCCTCCTTGTTGGCTTTTGTATTCTCCTGGATTTCTTTCAATGATTTTTGTGTTTCCCTTGCAAGGGCTTCTACCTTTTGATCCATTGTCTCCTGAATTTCTTTACGTATGACCTTCATGTGTTCCTGTACCAGCATCATGACCAGTGATTTTAAATCCAGATCTTGTTTTACTGGTGTGATGGGGTATCCAGGACATGTTGGTAGAGGAGAATTGGGTTCAGATGTTGCCATATTGCCTTGATTTCTGTTAGTGACGTTCCTGCGTTTGCCTTTTGCCATCTAGATCTCACTGGTGTTAGCTTATCTTGTCAGTGCTGGACTCACCAGTGCAAGCTGCCCCTTCCCAGTTGGCCTCTGGTGCACAGCTTACCTCCTGCACTGCTTGTAGACAGTGTGCTGCTGCCCAGGCTGTTCAGATCCCAAAGCAGGCACCCGAAGGCTCCCGCTGGGGCCCGCTGGATTCACTGTAGCACACTGACTTCTCCCAGCTGGCCGCCCGGAAGCCCAGCTAGCCACTTGCAGGACTTGGAGATGTAATGCTGCCGCCCAGACTGATCTGGATCCGGAAGAGGAGAGAGTAGAGCTAAGGCCTTCTGTCTGAGGCCTTGCCCCAGATTGTGTCTGTGGAGCAGATGGAGCCCGTGTGCACTCCCAGGGAGTGCCGACGGTGTATGCTACTGTGACCTCCCCTGAGTTCCGCTCACTCCGCTGGGCAGCCGATCTGCCAACCGGGCTATCGCACACAAGGTTAGCCTGGCCGCCCAGTCCCTGAGTCCAGGCAAAAGCCTGGGAGGCCAAGGTCCGAGCAAAGTTCCCCTAAGGCTTTGACTGTTAATTGGGTTTGCCAGGTGACTAGGATGGCGGGCGTGTGCGCCCGCGCTCCCTGAAAGCGCCGGGAGAGTCTGCTTTGCTAACAATCACCTGGGCGGGTTGACTCACAGATGGCCCACCAAGCCGCCCAGTTCTTGGGGTCAGTCCTGTGCCTTTTGGGGCCTGGACCCCCGCTTTGTTAGCCTTAGGCTATGCCTGTTACAGGTCTGCCCGCCTGAGCTCCCTGTCGTCCTGCAGGCAAAATGGCGGCGGCGCGCTCGCAGGCCTGGGCAAAAAACCTCCTGGTTGGGTTGGCACCCCGATGGCCCCCCGACCCGCCCAGGGCCTGGGTGCAGGCCAACGCCCGTCGGGCTCAGACCACCGCGGTGTTGGCCTCGGATTATGTTTGTGTACCTCAGTCTGTCCGATTCCTGGAGTACGGAACCAAGATGGATCCTCCTCTCCTGACTGGTGGGAGGCCGAGTTCTGAAGTGGCCTCCGTGCAGGAAAGGCGCCGCACAACTGCAGCTGCTTGCTGTCCGGCTGGTCAGCGAAGGTCAGTGGTCGTGGGCGCAGGGCCTAACTGGACCCTGTGACGCCTTGGTTCCACTGCTGATGGCCCTTCAGCTGGAGCAGCCACTGCTGCCGCTGCTGCCGCCGCCGCCGCCGCCGCCGCCTATTTCTGTGTTTTTTAAACAGACCAAAATTCCATAATCCTCACTATAGCCATCCATGTGACCTATTACTGTTATTAAAACCCCTGAGCTGGGCTGAAAATGGTCGTTTAGTCCTTAGTATGCAACTCTGACCTGAATGCATTCTGTATTGAACAGATAGCCTAAATACTATAACCAATAACTTTGAGTCTTACAAACTGAACACAAAAATTTATTCTCAGGTGCCTAAAGGTCCAGGTGTTTCTACAAGAGCATCTACACTGGAGGACTCTTCTGCATGCAGACTTGGGAACCTGGGTTCCTGTCTGGTAGCTCTGCCACTCTGGCATCTTTCCTTAGGCACAAATACTCTAAAAGTTAAATGGAATTGAGAACTAGTCTACTTTTACATGCCTTGGACACTCAAGAGGTGGTAACCTGTCTTGAGAATCTGCAGTAAAGAAACTCACTGAACTTTGTTTAACACAGTGTCTTTGATAAATCAGTTTTCAATTTTGATTTATTTTTGCCCTATTAGCTATTAAAATCCAATGGAGGAAGCATCCCATGTGAAATGTGGTGTTGGTTTGGGTTGGAAAAGTGACATAGTCAACCTACATTTCAGAAAGAGAAAACTCTGGTGACAGTCCAAGGGCTGCTTTGAAAAGCTGAGCAATCAGACCAAGAAGGAAGATCTCGCTGACCCTCTAAGCAAGTGAAGACTTGGACTGGGTAATGGCAGTTCAGCAAACATGCTATTTTTTCTTTAATTATGTCTCCATATAGTAGAGCCAAACAATGAGAAACTTAAGGGGGCAGGGTGGGATCAGTAGTAGAACACGTTGCCGACATATGCAAGGTCGTGGGTTTGATACCTAGGATTGAAAAACACAAAACAGAGAATAGAGGAATTCAGGGTCAGGATTATGAATGTCCAGGGAAGTGAAAGTGTAGCAGGAGAGATCAGCTGAGATGCCGAGAGAGGAAGCCCAGAGGTCTGGGGAAGCTGTGGAGTCTGATAGGTGAGATCATCGAGGGACAGACTTGAAAAAGGAGAAGAGAAAAAGAACCATAGCATAGATTCCAGAGCATGGCCTACCTGGAAGGTTTGGAAAAGAGGAGAAAGGGAGTCCAGCTCTGTGCCTGACCCAGGAGCTTGGGGACAGGGTGTGACAAGAGGGATGCAGCAGATGGCAGACATTGCAGGAGCCTTCAACAAGTCAAAAGAGAAAGCTATGGTTGGACATACTCTAATAAGACTCTTTTAGAGTATTAGGAGTTCTCAACCTGTGGGTCCTGATCACTTTGGAGGGCTCAAACAATTCTTTCACAGGTGTTGCCCAACCCCATCAGAAAGCACAGATATTTGAATTATGACTCATAACAGTAGCAAAATTACAGTTATGAAGTAGCAATGAAAATAATTTTATGGTTGGTGGTCACAGGAGGAATTAAAGCGTCACAGTATCAGGAGGGTTAGGAATCACTGCACTATAAGATGTGGGGTTGGGGAAGGCATATCTCAAGGTTTAATGGGCCTGTGGAGACAGCAAGACAGACATTGCTCTGGAAGTTTTACTGGAGGGACTGGGAAGGTCTTAAAAGGAAAGAGTTTTGATGGCTTGACAGGAGAGGTCAGGGGTCTGGTTGGAGGGAAATAAAGTATCTGGGGAAAGAGGCCTGGGAATGGAAGAAGGAAGCCCTGTCCACTGAGAGGAGGCCTGCACAGCAGTGCACAGCAATGGAAGTGCCAGGCAGGGAAAAAGCAAGAGTTGATTTTCTTTTCAGAGTTCAGGTAATGAAGAAAATGTAGAAGGCAAAAGAAGGAATGTATATGAAGAGAAACTCTTTAGGGGAAGCCATGAAGCTGCGCTGGAACTCATCTTGTGCGTGTATGTATGGTCTTTTTTTGTGTGTGTGTGTGTTTGTGTGTGTGTGTGTGTGCATAGTGCTCATGTAAGGAGAATCATGGTGCCATTTTGTGACAGACTCCAGAAATTTAAGGTTCAAAAGGACCATGAAGAGCAAGAAGTCAAAACACTATATTTTGCAACATGGAACAAGAAATTCAGAGATTAAGTCATCCGCCTCTGCACAGTCAGTCAGTAGGTAGCAGAGCCAGGGAAACCTACGCCCCCTTAGAGCATTGGCAGCTGCTTTTCCCTCTGATAAATTGTAGTGTTTTTTCTTCCTATTATCTTAGCATGAAAAGAAGAGTAGCAGTTTGCCACATTGATTTGGGCAAGTATTATCATAAGAGATTTAAACTATGCTTAGGTTCCTTCTCTTCACACCACTAGGAATTATCAAAAGAAAATTATTGGGAAGAACAAGCAATGTATTATAGCTTCCAATCCCATAAGCACAGATGTCCATGGGCAAATAAAATTGAAAAGAATTTAAACTTGTTTTGTTTTCTAGTTCCTGGGAATTAAAAATTCTTGCTACACATGAGTGCTGTGGTCCGGTCTCCTCCCCCTTATTACCAAACAAAAGCAGAGCATAACAAAAATAGAAACTACCGCAGGAGTCTGTTCCCACTTCCTCCTTTGTATGACAATGTTTGTGTGTGTGTGTGTGTGTGTGTGTGTGTGTGAAATAAGGTCTTAGAGTATTCATCATGACAGTGTCTGCTTAGAGGCCTCAAAGAAAGTGAAGCTTGTGAAGTGAGGTGTGGTTAAGAGAAGGACCATGTGAGACCTGCCTCTCTTTTGGTCCCTATAGTCCCAAGTTGGTGATGGAGGAGTCATTAAGCCCATTGAAGAATGAACAAGATGGGAAGTGTCTTCAGGTGGTTAAGGCTATGGGTGGGAAACAAAACTTTCTGGGTTCAACTCCCACCCCTTCCATCCACTATAATAGTTGGATAGTTCTTTTGGAAAGAACTTTAGTTGGTAAAACAAAGATGGCTGCAGTTCTGGCACTGTTGTCAGAGGTTATTCTGAAGTTAACTGTGGAAGGGTAATAAATCCAAGTGTGTGGCTTTATGGGTTAGCTGGGCCATTATGACAAGTGACAAAGACTCCTTCACCAAATGTATTGCAAGCCCCCTTTCAACTGTGTGGACCTTGAGCTTCCATGTCTGTGTCTATCCTTGGCAAGTCTAGAAACAAGCTTAGTCAATCTAGAGATGGGCCAATAATCCAGGAGAAAGGATCAGGCAGAAAATATGAATACATCCCTGGGAGCATGATCTACAGTAAAAGACCAACATAAAGGCAGGGGAAACATCCTGGAAAATACTGCAATGAAAAAGGCTGAGTGTGGACCCACAGCTAGGTAAAAAACACAGGCGCAAAAGTCATGATCAAAGGCTAGGAGAAAACTCCAGGCTCTAAAACTTGCTGAAAAATCGTAGTCAAATGCTGGGTTAATTAAATGCTATGTGAAAGGACTGTGTGGATGTCCATGCCTAAGCATGGGTTAAGACATGGGCAAAAGACCTGGGAGCAAAATCTTTGCAGAAAGTAAAGCAAAAAATCATGGTGAAAATTGATGGGTAAAATGTGGTGTGAGAAGGTTTAGTGAAAATAGCAGAACACAAACCCAGGCACTAGAGCCAGGAGGAGAGGCTATTGGAAAGATTCGGGCATGGGCTGATGAAAACTTGTGTTTGAAAATGCAGAAGAAAAATGCTGGGAGTAAATTCAGTGCCAACAATCTGAGAGAAAAAGCCAAGAGAAAATTATGGAAACAATATTTGTGCAAATTCAAGACAAAAAGTATAACAGAAAGGCTACATGCTGTATCCTGGATAAAATATCAGTTTAATTACTGAATGAAGATGTTGGCGAAAAAAATCATGCAACTAATCCAAGCCAAATACATATATATGCACAATATTGGGGAGAAAATCTTGGCACAATGTGCTGCACAGAGGTGGATTCTGGTAAATATGCCAGGTGAAAATGCTGGGCAAAAATGCAGGGGAAAATATGGGAGGAAAAATATGGGAAAATTTGATGGAATGAAAGGTTAGGAGTAAATCTGGCCAAAAGCTAAAATGAAGATCACTGTTAAAAATTCCAGGTGAAAGCCAGACACTGGTGGCTCATGACTTTAATCTCAGCACTCAGGAGGCACAAAACTGGCTCAAACATGCCAGGTAAAAATGTTGGGCAAAAAGGTTAGGGAAATACAGGAGAAAAATCTAGGTGAAAAATATGGAGAAAATTGAAATCACAAAAGACTATGAGCAAATATGGGCAAGAACTAACATAAAAAAAAATCACTGATTAAAATACCAGGTGAAAATATCATGTGAAAGGTTAAGGCAGAAAAACAAAGGAAAAATTTACCATGCATAAAAAAAAAACCTATGAAAATGAAGGTAGGGAACAAAGGTTACTAGAAAACTCCTGGCAAGAGTGTGGGATGAGAATCTCAAATAAAAAATGTAGCTAAAATGCCAGGTGGAAATCCTGCATGGATAGGTCAGGCCAAACAAGCTGTAGAAAAATGTAGGGGCTGAACATGGGGAACAAAACCATGACAAAAGTAGAAATGAAAAGAAATAACAGTTAGGCCAGGTGAAATATCCTATTAAATATGCTAGATAAACATTGCTGAAAGAAAGGTCCAGTGCAGAAATCCAGGAGAAAAAAATCATAAAAAATAAGGGCACGAAAGCCTACATCACCACCTTGTGATGAGATTATAGGATGATCCATTTTAGATCCATTAGAAGACCTACAATATTTTCTCTCCCTACATTGAGACAATTAGCTCCAGAAGAATCTCACAAAGCTATGAGGAATTTGGGTGGCAGCCCATAGATATGCTAGGTATCAAAAGGTTTAAAGAATCAATGGTAATTTATGACATGCACTCATCTTATATAAAACAAATACTTAATAATTGGGCCACACAAAATTGTATATTTCTGAAAGATTGGAACGATTTAATATCAGCTATCTGAGGCTGGTCCTCAACTACAGACACTGACATGGTAGAGAGAAGAGGCTTCAGCTACGGAGCAATGTGATGGAACCAGAGGTATTAATATTGTCAAGGATCAGGTGCTAGATGAAGGACAGTATGCTGATTTACAAATACAGGTGCCACCTTACAGCAAAATCTTACAGCAGTTTTAAATGCTTGGGACAATGTTGAACAACAGGGAAAACTATGTGAATCATTTACAAAAATAACTCAGGGCTCAGACAAATCTTTTACGATTTTTTTTTTAACAAAGATTAACTTTGGCTGTAAATAAAATAACATTTTGGATCCATATGCAAAAAAAAATTGAATTGAGTCTTTAGCTTTCAAGAATGTTAATGCTGAATATAAAAGGGTGTTATATCTTTAAAGAGCAGATCCTCACCTATTTATGAATGGATTAAAATACTATTGATATTGGATCTAATGCTTGCAGTTTCATTATGATAGGACAGCACAATTGCTAAAAGTATGAGAGCTCAGAATGTCAGATACTTTGGCTGTTGAAAACCAGGTCATTTCCTAAAGAACTCTAGACAAACAGTCCCTAAGCATTATATTTTCTCTAATCCATTATTTTCTTATAATCCAGAGAGAAATTTTCCTGGGATATGTAAAAGATATGAAAGGAGCCCACACAGGAATTTTGAACATAGACCATTTAGAGATATATGAGGTAATTCCCTGCAACCAGAAAACAGCCAAAGGCCTTTGCTTGGGACTCATCAGAAAACATGATCTATTCATTCCCTGTCAACTAAAAAGAGTCTGTTCTAGAGAACAACTAGATAATTTGATGCCTGATATAACAGACAGCACCGCTACAAGCCTAATTAATCAGATGGATAGATAAAGAAATTCTTAAGGTACTAGAAAACAAGTATTTTTGCAAATTTCTATAAATAATATGAGAATGCAATTAGATGGACTTTAGATTGAAGCCCAGTAGATACCAGGGCAGATGTAACAGTGATTTTACAAGATTCTTGGATCCAACTTGGGCACTTTAAAAGGTATCTACACAGTTTTAAGGGATTGAGACATTGTCTCAGGTAAAGCAGTCTAAAGATAGACTAGTCGACCTATACAAGATTTTAAAATAATGAAACATTAGACAGATGATTTGCCTCTTGACAAAACTGTGCTAATTTATGACATAAAAATTGTCGCTTTAAACTTATAATGAACTTATGGAGCTAGTAACAGATATTTAGTCAGATACTAGTCTTAATAGAAAGACATGTAAACAGTTCTACTGTAACTCCTTATCAATCTATGTAGTAGTAGGAACTAGTAGTGACTTAAATTTACTATGAACTTATGAAATGTAAAAGTGCTTAGAAAACCATGTGATCAATTATCCTGAGAAAGTATAAATACTAAAAACAGCAATAAAGAGGTAATTTAGCCCTTCTCTGCTTAATCCAAATCCAGTGTCATTGTGATTGCCGGAATTTTCTCTCTTTTCTTTTCTCTCTGGTTCATGAAAAGTGAATGAACTCTGAGCCTCTCACCTGCCCAGTTAGGGCCCCTTGAGACAGAGAGAAAAGAGCCAAGTAAATAAGCCTTTTTTCCCTTAATCCCCTGATGCTATCAGCAGAAGTTAGTTGCCAGAAGTCAATGGCTTTTGGCCACAGAATAGCAGAGTTAAATAAGATAGAGATGGCTGAAAGTAAGCAGTTTTGGCTAAGTAACCACCAACAGAAGAACTGCCAAAGGTGAAGCAGCTTTAGCCACCCACAGCTGTCAATTCCACACCCCCCCCCCTTTTCCTCACTGCCTTCCTCGGTTTACCCTGTGATGCTTGGCTGAATTCTGGCCAACTTTGTTATTTATACATCTACAACATGTAGTTCAAAACAGAGATCATCCATTGTACATAACCCATGTTTATTCTCATATAGGTTTGCCAGGACAGCTGACAGTAGAAAATGAGGAGGTGGACCAATTACCAACAGGAAATGCAGTATCAGCTTCAAACTTTCACAAAGGCATCATGCAGACACTAGAAGTTTAAAGATTTTTTTCCACAACCTGGTGACAAAGGATATTATAAAAATTGTCCTACCTGTTCTTTATATAATCAAGCTCCACTACCTGCCAGAAGCAATTGTAAAAGACACAAAGGAATGAAATTTGGCAGATAGATGGGTTTCATTTTTGCAGAGTTTGGAAAATTAAAGTGTGTACATCATGCAATTGATACCTGTTCAGGATTCCAATGGGCTTCTGCCTTGAATTCTGAAAAAGAAGATTCTGTAATTGCACATTTTTTAGAAGTGATTGCTAACTTTGGGATAGCTTTAAAGATTAAAACGAATAATGCTTGGCATATGTATACAATAAAATGCAACATTTTTTAAAAAATATTACAACATAAAGTATGTTATAGCCATACCATACAATCATACAAGTCAAACTAATTGTGGAAAGATCAAACTTCACTTTGAAGGAAATGTTCATAAAAGGAAAGTGAGAATAAGATCTCTCAGACATAGATTATATAATGTTTTATTAACTTTAATTTTTAAAATGACAATGATACAGGTAGCACAGCTCCTGAAAGCACAGCTGAATTAAATCATCCAATAAGGATGTCTTAACCTCAGAATGGAAATCAGGAAATATACTGTGTTAGGGAAGATGATACATTTTTGTTTCTACAGGAAATGAAAAGCTATGGTTTCTCCAAAGTTAATAATGATTAGATTTGACCATGGAAGACTTCCCAAAAATCTTGACTCCTGACATGAGAGATGTGGAAGAGATGCAAAAGAATAACAAAACAGGTGATGTGTATGTTGGTCCCCCTATGTAGGAACAACTCAAGACTGGCTGAGACTGCAGTAGCCAGTGAATCCTGTTGGCTCCTGGGTCCTCATGACTTATTATATTACACATCATCCTTTATAGGGCATCAGTGGGGATTTATATTACTCTATTACAGTTGACTTTGCAGTTCAAATAAACTTGTAAAAATTGACAGGTACCTCTCACCTGCTCAAGCACAGAACAGAGAATCACCTTTAGCTGATTTGTGCACAACACACATTCCATACACATGTTAAAGCAGAAATGTTCCTACATATTACCTTTAAAAGTTTGTGTGTTCTCAGGGCCAAAGGACCAGACACCAATGAAGACAAAGCAATTAGCCCCAGGTGATCCAAACCCACCAAATGCCTCAGTGGCTGTTTCCTCAAAACTTTGCATCCAGAACAGCTTCATATCATGCTGCCAACAGATAGTCCAGCCTCACAGATTACTTCAACCAGGAAGCTAGTTAAGCCCTGCACTTTCCTAGCCCCAGATGATCCCACAGGACCTGGTCAGTGAGTGAAACAGCCAACTCTATCAGGACTTAGACAATATCTTAATTTTTTAGGGTACCCAAAAGATGCTGTCACCCTCAGACAACAGAACAATTTAAAAAACACAATACCCTCATTCCAGAGAGGTTGAGGGTGTGATTATTCATTCTTTAGTGGCTTATAGATGGATGTTTATTGTCATTTGGGGGGGTGGTTAGTTGCAAATTGTTATTGATCATGGTCAGCGAGGAAGCAAAAGAAAGGAGGTTAGAGTCAGGGTTCTCCTTTTTTCTTCTCTAGCCTTCTTTCTCTCTTACCTAGCATTATGGGGTAGAGCAGGGAGATAAGGGGATAAAGACAAAGAAGGATGGATTGTTGTATCTCCATGGAAAAGAACATAGAAAAATGCATTATTGTCTCTCCTTGATAGAGAAAATGGTGAATTGTTATATCCTTTTAGACAAAGAAAACAAGGGTCTTAAACATTTTAAATTGGTATAAATTTGTGTATGATGACAGAAACTTAAGGTTATTTTTGTTACAATGTACTATATATAAGGTTCAACTCTTTTTTTTATTTGATGTATTCTTTATTTATGTATCAAATGATTTCCCCTTTTCTGGGTCCCCACTCCCCACAAGTCCCATAAGCCCTCTTCTGTCCCCCTGTTCCTCCATCTACGCCTTCCCACTTCCCTGTTCTGGTATTCCCCTATACTGTTGCATTGAGTCTTTCCAGAGCCAGGGGCCACTCCTTTGATCTTTTTGGACATCATTTAATATGTGGGTTATTTCTTGGGTATTCCAAGTTTCTAGGTTAATATCCACTTATCATTGAGTGCATACCATGATTGATCTTTTGAGACTGGGTTACCTCACTTAGTATGATGTTCTCCAGCTCCATCCATTTATCTACGAATTTCATGAATTCATTGTTTCTAATGGCTGAATAGTACTCCATTGTGTAAATATACCACATTTTTTGTATCCATTCCTCCGTTGAGGGACACCTGGATTCTTTCCAGCTTCTGGCTACTACAAATAGGGCTGCTATGAACATAGTGGAGCATGTGTCCTTATTATATGCTGGGGAATCCTCTGGGTATATGCCCAGGAGTGGTATAGCAGGGTCCTGTGGAAGTGCCATGCCCAGTTTTCTGAGGAACCTCCAGACTGATTTCCAAAGTGGTTGCACCATCTTGTAATCCCACCAGCAGTGGAGGAGTGTTCCTCTTTCTCCACATCCTTGCCAACACCTGCTGTCTCCTGAGTTTTTGACCTTAGCCATTCTGACTGGTGTGAGGTGAAATCTCAGGGTTGTTTTGATTTGCATTTCCCTAATGATTAATGATGTTGAACATTTCTTAAGGTGTTTCTCAGCCCTCCAAAGTTCTTCATGTGAAAAATCTTTGTTTAGCGCAGTACCCCACTTTTTAATGGAGTTATTTGGTTCTCTGGGTTCTACCTTCTTAAGTTCTTTGTATATATTAGATATTAGCCCTCTGTCAGATTTAGGGTTGGTGAAGATCCTTTCCCAATCTGTTGGTTGATGTTTTGTCCTTTTGACAGTGTCCTTTGCCTTACAGAAACTTTGTAGTTTTATGAGGTCCTATTTGTCAATTCTTGATCTTAGAGCATAAGCTATTGGTGTTCTATTCAGGAACTTTCCCCCTGTGCCCGTGTCCTCAAGGGTCTTCCCCAGTTTCTTTTCTATTAGTTTCAGTGTGTCGGTTTTATGTGGAGGTCCTTGATCCATTTGGAGTTGAGCTTAGTACAAGAAGATAAGAATGGATCGATGCACATTCTTCTGCATGCTGACCTCCAGTTGAACCAGCACCATTTGTTGAGAAGGCTATCTTTTTTCCACTGGATGCTTCCAGCTCCTTTGTCGAAGATCAAGTGACCATAGGAGTGTTGGTTCATTTCTGGGTCTTCAATCCTATTCCATTGATCCTCTTGCCTGACATTGTACCAATACCATGCAGTTTTAATCACTATTCCTCTATAGTAAAGTTTAAAGTCTGGGATACTGAATCCCCCTGAAGTTTTTTTTACTGTTGAGAATAGTTTTAGCTATCCTGGGTTTTTTGTTATTCCAGATGAATTGAGAATTGCTCTTTCTAGCTCTATGAAGAACTGGGTTGGAATTTTGATGGGGATTGCATTGAATCTGTAGATTGTCTTTGGCAATATGGCCATTTTAACTATATTAATCCTGCCAATCCATGAGCATGGAAGATTTTTCCATTTTCTGAGTTCTTCTTCGATTTCCTTCTTCAGAGATCTGAAGTTCTTGTCATATAGGTCTTTCACTTGTTTGGTTAGAGTCACACCAATATACTTTATGCTGCTTGTGGCTATTGTGAAGGGTGTCATTTCCCTAATTTCTTTCTGTCTGCTTATCCTTTGAGTATATAAAGGCTACTGATTTGCTTGAGTTGATTTTATAGCCAGCCACTTTGCTGAAGTTGTTTATCAGCTGTAGGAGTTCTCTAGTAGAGTTTTTGGGGTCACTTAAGTATACTATCATATCATCTGCAAATAGTGATAGTTTGACTTCTTCCTTTCCAATTTGTATCCCTTTTCTCATGTTGTCTAATTGCTCTAGCTAGGACTTCAAGAACTATATTGAAAAGATATGGAGAGAGGGGGCAGCCTTGTCTAGTCCCTAATTTTAGTGGGATTGCTTCAAGTTTCTCTCCGTTTAGTTTGATGTTGGCTACCGGTTTGCTGTATATTACTTTTACTATGTTTAGATATGGGCCTTGAATTCCTGTCCTTTCCAAGACTTTTAGCATGAAAGGATGCTGGATTTTGTCAAATGCCTTTTTAGCATCTAATGAGATGATCATGTGTTTTTTTTCTTTGAGTTTGTTTATGTAGTGGATAGCATTGATGGATTTCCTTCTATTGAACCATGCCTGCATCCCTGGGATGAAGCCTACTTGATCCTGGTGGATGATCGTTTTGATGTAAGGTTCAACTCTTGCTTTTAAGGCTTATGTACACACTTGTAGAGAGACTCTTATCTTCTCTATGGAATCATCACTTGTGAATAAAAATCTTATGGACAATGAGGTGAGGCAGGATTAAAAGGTGGAACATCTGGCAGAGAGGGAGAGAAACTCTAGGGAAGAGTCAGGAACAGGATTTGCTATCTGGACTTGGAGGAGGTCAGATGTATGAATCTGAGGAGAAGAAACCAGCCATTTGGCTGAACTCGGGTGAGAATAAATGGGACAATAAGTTGAGAATTGGTCAGGAAATCAGCCTAGTTTATGGCCTAGGCATTTATTCATAAATGAATAAGCCTCTGCGTCACTATTTGGGAGCTGAGCAGAGGTAGCAGCCTGCCGTTACAAATGCTGCATTGAATATGGGGCAAGAAACGCTTAGTGCCTGATAAAAAGTCTTAGATGTAAAGAAACTCTTCCCAGAGCAGTTTCCTAGCTGGGCAGAAAGTGGTTCCCTGAGAGAGAGAGAGAGAGAGAGAGAGAGAGAGCCAAAAACCTCAGGATGCTTCGCAGGCGCAGCTCCTTTACCTGGAGGCCTGTGAGCTGATGCAGCTGGCAGGTGCGGAGCTGCACCACTGGTCTCTCTCAAGCTGGAGCTTTAATGCGCTTCCCAGGCACTGCAGAGGGACTGAGCAACCTGGCTCCCATAGGAAATCAGCATATGTCCACGGGAAAAGCCTGCGGTGGCCCAGAGCCCCGAAAGGCAGCAGACACTACGGCCCAGAGCCACCTTGTCAGAGTGGGTGGCTCCGGCCCCACAACCAGCCAAGGAAAACTGTTAGACTGAGCCAAGGGGGCCTAGTGAGCCGCTGTAGCCATGAGCTAGCCGAGGAGCCTGCAGACTCACAGAAGGGCAAAAGGAACGTTTCCCTGGAGCTGCGGAGTGGGGGTGGGGAGACTGAAAAGCCCAAAACTTCTTAACAGTAAGGTATTAAGTTTGAAAACAAAGGGAAAAGAGACTGGGTGTGAAAAATCATAGGCAGGTATATATTTTACTTCAAAGAAGATGATGAACATTGAAGAACCTCTGTATGGAGTTTGTTTCTATGTGGCAAGCTAACCACTTAGCAACAAATTGCCCTTGTTTCAACTGCTGACAGTCAAAACTGAACGAACTGGATGCAGGGAATTCAACTGCCAAGCTATGGGGGGGGGGGGGAAGGGCGGGCAGGGGGGGTTGTTTTGAATATGCTTGGCCCAGGGAATGGCACTATTAGGAGGTGTGGCCTTGCTAGAGTAGGTGTGCTCTTGTTGGAGGAAGGGTCTTACTGTGAGGGTGGGCTTTGAGGCCCTCCTCCTAGATGCCTGGGAGATAGCCCGTGCTCCTAGCTTCCTTTGGATGAAGATAGAACTCTCGGCTCCTCTAGCACCATGTCTGCCTGCACACTGCCTTGCTTCCTGCTATGACAATAATGGACTAAACCTCTGAAGGTGTAAACCAGCCCCAATTAAACATTTGCCTTTATAAAAGTTACTTTGGTCATGGTGTCTCTTCATAGGAGTGGGACCTCTAACTAAGACACAAGATCAATGTAGGCAAATCCCTTAATATTTCTGCTTCACAGAAAAGTCTGTTAGGGATTCTGGGCCAGAAGGCCAAAGATGATGCTTCAACAACTCACAGAAAACTTGGGTGCCTGTCCAGGTAGCCAGAAACCTCTTTCATTTCTCTAGTTTTGGAAGCTGCTTGCTGTACACTTCCTGTTTGTTTAAGTCATGTTTATCCTTCTCAGGTCTCTGAAGGGGTTGAAGACTAGATATAGTCTCATAATTAGCTTAAGACATTTAGGATTTTAAGAAAATATTTAAAATCTAATATGATGTTTTCAGGTTAATAATTGTACTGGCTGGCTTTGTGTGTCAACTTGACACAGGCTGGAGTTATCACAGAGAAAGGAGTTTTAGTTGGGGAAGTGTCTCCATGAGATCCAACTGTGAGGCATTTTCTCAATTAGCGATCAAGGAGGAGGGCCCCTTGTGGGTGGTACCATCCCTGGGCTGGGATTCTTGGGTTCTATAAGAGAGCAGGTTGAGCAAGCCAGGGGAAGCAAGCCAGTAAGGAACTTCTCTCCATGGCCTCTGCATCAGCTCCTGCTTCCAACCCTGCTTGAGTTCCAGTCCTGACTTCCTTTTTCGATGAACAGCAATGCAGACATGTAAGCTGAATAAACCGTTTCCTCCCTGGCTTGCTTCTTGGTCATGATGTTTGCGGAGGAATAGAAACCCTGACTAAGACAATAATGCAAGTTATAATAGAGGATAATTTAGGTAGAGAACTTTCAACTCGCGAAGATAGTATAGATAGTAGAGTTATTTCTCCAAGTTTGCCAGATGCATATGGACTTGACATTGTGAACATAATTTTTGCTTGATAGTTTTCATAATTGTTCTTATGGTATATACTTTGTTGATGTTATAGAAAGTCGTTGGTCGGACTAAAAGAGGGAGATGTAGAGAGAATCACTTGTGTACTATGTGGAAGCAACACCTCTCAATAAAAATCTGATGACCAATGAGTTGAGACAGGATTAGAAGGTGGAACATCTGGCGGAGAGAGCAGAGGAACTCTGGAAGATAGTCAGGCGTGGGAGGATTTGCCATCTGTACTCAGAAGAAATCGTTTGTGTGGCTATGAGAAGAAGCTAACCATGTGGCTGAACTCAGGATAGAATAAATGGGATAATAATTTGAGTTAGTCGAGAAATTAGACTAGCTTATGACCTAGATATTTATTCATAAATAAGCCTCCAAGCTGTAATTTGGGAACCTAGCCTTGGTTACACATATGCGACTCATTTAAAATTTAATGTAACGTTCTAGTCTTATAAAAGTTATTGTTGTAAATTGTTAATAATAGTTTAGAAATGCAAGTTATTAACCAGTCACCTATAAATAATCAATCTTGTAGTCAGGTTAGGTACTGGCTTAGTTAATTACAGAGATAAGCTTTATTTAGCCTCCAATAAATGTTTCCAAAGTTATGCAGCAAGTAGTAAGCACCTGGAAACAAGTACCATTTGTCTATTCAGATATACTTTAGATACATGAGTGTTTCTGAGACATTTCAGATATGTGAAGAATAGGGCACTTAAGATGTTTTGATAATAAAAGAAGGCTTTTTGTGACAGAGAGCAGCTCCTGGTAGCACGCCCATTCCCTACAGAAATGAGGAGGAGCAAAGAACCTCCACCTTGAGTTTTCTTCAAATGTGACAAAGCTAGACAGTAGGCTATAAACTGACCTTTGTGCCAGAACTGTGGACAGGCACGACATTGGGAAGTCAATTTCCATACAAGACAAAGTAGGACAGTCCTTCAAAATTTCTGCTTCATAGGGAAGTCTGTCATATCTTGTGGGTCTGGTGGCTGAAGATGGTTACCCCACCAACAGAGTAAGCTTAGGTGACTATCCCAGTAGCCAGTAGTCTGTCATTTTATAGACTTGGAAGATGCTTGCTCTGAACTTCCTATCTGCTCAGGTAAAATTTATCCTTCTCAGATCTCTGATGGGTTTGAATACTAGACAGTCATAGTTTTACAGTTTTCCTTGTTTTCAGATTCAAAAAGAAAACTCACATAAGAGATATAAAGTGTGTAGGATTAAGACATAAAAGCTCAAGTTTTTCAGGATCTAAGGAAGTGTTTTAGGGTCTAAGAACATCTCTTAAGGTTGGTAAATGCAAATTATGAAGGTTAGAGAATATGAAATGCTAGTGATAAGAAAGTGATTTAGATAGAGAACTTTGGACTCAGTAAGATAGGATAGATACTAAGTATCTTCTCCATGTTTACCAAAAACAGATGGACTGGACATTATGAATATAATTCTTACCCAATAGTTCTTATAATTGTTATTGTGACTAGTTTATTGATATTAGAGATAAAGCCATTTCTTAGACTAAAAGGGGGAAATGTTGAGGTGACCTTTGTATGAAGGTGTGTCCTTATATTTTCAGTTGTTGATTATTGTCCCAGCAGAGAGCTAAGTACTTGCAGGATTTGGGTGGTATTGTCATTTCTATGGCCTATCGCGGCTTTCTGGTTTTCTACATGTAAATGCTTGTCCTCCCTCACCTGCCCAAAAGATAGTGGGCAGCCCTCAATGCCTAAAGGCAACCTAAGAGATAGACATGGTGTTGTCTTTCTGCTGATTAGTTCAAACTTTTGTATAATAAAGAGCTAATGGTCCAGAGTTGGGGCAGAAAGTATTGGAGTATGACTTCTGGGCAGAGAGAGAGAGAGAGAGAGAGAGAGAGAGAATGAATGTGGGAGATGGGATGTTATGGATGCCAAGGTTAAGTTAGATAGCTAGCACAGAGAGTATCCCAACAAAATGCCAACAGCTTTACACTACATAGATGTCTCTGTGTCTTCATTAAACCACAAGCAGAATCTGAGAAAGCCCTACAATAGAAAATTATTGAGTAATTCAGCTGAGATTGCAGGGTGAAAAATGCTGGATGTAAAATATGGCCAAAATCACTGTAGAGCTGTATAGGTAATAAATAAATAAATAAATAAATAAATAAATAAATAAATAAATGTAGAATAACTGTGTACAACTCCTTTGAGACCGATCTGGGGAGAAGCAAGTGCAAATTCATGATAATAATGTCATATGAAAAGCATGGTGGAAAATGTCACAACAGCAAACTAGAAGAAAAATTCAGGAAAACATAATACAAGCATAAAATTCAGAAGCAAAAGCTTGGTCTTAAAATTCAAACACGAAGCCTAATGAAAATTCCTGGTAGAAAATGCTATGTGAAAATGTCAGACCAAAATCCCAGGGGAAAAAATATCAGGGCAAGATACAGGCACAAATTCCAGGACCAAATCCTAGGAGAAAAATCAAGACACAGAGGTGGGTAAAATATTTCTAGTAAAAATAATGAAGAGAAAATACTTGTAGAATCTGGCAAACCAATGGTCCAGGAGTGTCAGGAAAAAAAATTACAAACAAATATCCTGGGAGCATAATCTGGGTGTACTGGCTGGTTTTTGTGTGTCAACTTGACACAGGCTGGAGTTATCACAGAGAAAGGAGCTTCACTTGGGGAAATGCCTCCATGAGACCCAGCTGTGGGGCATTTTCTCAATTAGTGATCAAGTGGGGAGGGCCCCTTGTGGGGGGTTCCACCTTTGGGCTGGTGCTCTTGGGTTCTATAAGAGAGCAGGCTGAGCAAGCCAGGGGAAGCAAGCCAGTAAGAAACATCTCTCCATGGCCTCTGCATCAGCTCCTGCGTCCTGACCTGCTTGAGTTCCAGTCCTGACTTCCTTTTGTGATGAACAGCAGTGTGGAAGTGTAAGCTGAATAAACCCTTTCCTCCCCAACTTGCTTCTTGGTCATGATGTTTGTGCAGGAATAGAAACCCTGACTAAGACACTGGGTTAAAACAAACAAACAAACAAACAAACAAAAACAGAAGCAAAAAACAACAAAACAAAAACCCAGCAGAAAGCCATGGTGAAACTTTTGGGATAATTCTTGAGTGGAGAGCTGAGATCCAGGTCAAACACCAGGCTTAACTTCCTTAGCCTGACAAAACAGCTGGTGGTTGAACTTTGTCCCTGAGCCTGCAGACTTTGGAGATACCCTGGCCTCTTTGCCTCTAGACCCAACCTATCCGCTTAAAGGTCAGGCAGAGCTGCTTTGTCTAGGTAGCCTATATGTTGTAAACATTGTAAATACACCTGTTCATTGTTTTCTCTGTATCAAAACGGATTTTGAGGCCTGTTGGGGGATGTCAGGTCACAGTTTTTGAATCTAGAATCCTGGCTGCATCCCTGATTAATCGTTTTTTAGTGTGAGTTCAATAAGCCAGCAATACCCCACTGGGGAATAAAACAAAACAAAACAAACAAACAAACAAAAAACCCTGGTAAAAATGCTGAGTTAAAAGGTAGGCGGGAATCCATACAGAAATTCATGTCTAAATGTGGGTAAAAAACATAAGCACAAAAGCTGAGAGAACAATATTGGAAAAGAAGTCAAGCGCAAAACCCAGGGAAATATGCTTGTAAAGATGTGGTGCGGAAAGTTTTGGTGAAAACATCAGAACAAGCATTCAGGCCACGAACGGAGTCACAAGAGGCGGGAGCCAAGGCAAATGATCTGGGCACCAAGGCTGAAGAAAAACCGTGATGAAAATGGAAACCAAAAATACTGGGCATCACGTTCTGACCAAAATCCAAGAGAAAAATCTGGGCAAAATATATAGGAATAATAATTTTTTCAAATTCTAATCAAAAGGTGCTAAGAAAGCAGGGTGATATATCCTGGGGGGAATGCTAAATACTGAGGGAAACTATTGCTTTAAAAATTCAGGTAATAAATCAATACAAAAATATGTCCACAAAATCGGGGAGGAAATCTTTGCAGAAAGCACTGCACAAAGCTGGGAGATACATCCTGGTAATTATGCCAGGTAAAAATGCTGGGCAAAAATGTCACATCACAAATCCAGGAGAAAAATATGAAAAAATTGAAATAATCAAAGGCTATGGGGAAATCTAGGCAAAAAACCAATGTGGCAACCACTGGTAAAAATGCCACATGAAAATACCATGCAAAAAGGTTGGGACAAGAATCCAAAAGAAAATAAATGCGGGGGTGGGGGGGGTGGGGGTGGGGAAAGGCGGTGGAGAACAAAGGCTGAGAGCCAAAGTAAGAATAAACTTCCAGGTACAAAGAAGATATGGAAACTGTTGGCTAAAAATACTGGATAAGATGAAAGAAAGATGAATGGCCCGGGAGACTAGCTCAAGTCAAACGAGGCATGGAAAACTTTAGGCAACCACACCACACGGGCACAAAAGATCCTATAAAAGGCTAGATGAAAAGAGTCAGCATGTAGGCCTGGTAAATAAGCCAGGAAAACATGCAGAAAGAAGCGTCTATTCCAGAAATCCAGAAGAAAACTCTGGGCAAAATTAAGGGCACAGAGGCCTGGAGCAAGTCTAGGCAAGAATTCCATTAGGAAGGAAGTGTGAAACATCCCAGCAAAATGTTTCTGAGACCAGACATGAACAAAGGTCAGTTTAAAAGTCCAAGAAAACTGCTTCTCCTCCTCCTCCTCCTCCTCCTCCTCCTCCTCCTCCTCCTCCTCCTCCTCCTCCTTCTCCTCTTCCTCCTCCTCCTCCCCCTCCTCCTCCTTCTAAAGGATCTGGGGGCCCAGGGTTAGGAGGCCTCAGCGACTGGCTTCCTCAGAGGATTCAGCAGCAGTCTTAGGGGCTGTTGCTGTGGTCGAGGTATAGCTGTGGTTGAGGCCACCGGGCTCCTGGAGGTAAAGCTGAAGACAGGGAGTGGATCCCCGTCACCAAGCTGGGCCGCCTGGTTAAGGACATGAAGATCAAGTCCCTGGAGGAGATCTACCTGTTCTCCCTGCACATTATGGAGTCTGAGATCATTGACTTTTTCCTGGGCGCATCCCTTAAGGATGAGGTTCTGAAAATCATGCCAGTGCACAAGCAGACTCGGGCTGGCCAGCAGACCAGGTTCAAGGCGTTCATCACTACTGGGGACTACAACAGTCACGTTGGTCTTGGTGTTAAGTGCTCTAAAGAGGTTGTCACTGCCATCTGAGGGGCCAGCATCTTGGCCAAGTTCTCTATCGTCCCTGTGCAGAGAGGCTACTGGGGAACTAAGATTGGCAAGCCCCACACTGTTCCATGCAAGGTAACAGGCCTCTGTGGCTCTGTGCTAGGTCTCATCCCTGCCCCCAGAGGCACTGGCATTGTCTCTGTTCCTGTGCCCAAGAAACTCCTGATGATGCCCGGAATAGACGACTGCTACACGTCAGCCAGGGGCTGCACTGCCACCCTGGGTAACTTTGCCAGGGTGACCTTTGATGCCATCTCCAAGACCTATAGCTACCTGACCCCAGACTTCCTTATCAGGAATTCACTGATCATCTTGTAAAAACCCACACCAGTCTCTGTTCAGAGGACCCAGGCTCCAGCTGTGGGTACCACATAGGGGTTTTTATACAAGAAAAATAAGTGAATTAAACATGTTTTTTTTAAAAAAAAAAAAAAAAAGTTCAAGAAACTGGGCTGGAAAGGTAGTTCAGAGGTTAAGAGCAGTGGCTGTTCTCCCAGAGGTCCTGAGTTAGATGCCCAGCAACCACATGGTGGCTAACAGCCATCTATAACGAGATCTGGTATCCTCTTGGGGCCTGTAGGCATACAAAACTCTGTATAGATAATAAATAAATCATTAAAAAAAAAGTTCAAGAAACGATCAAGGTCAGAAATGCCAAGAAAAGTCCAGGCACAACTGATGAATAATCTACATAAAAAAATCATAAAAATGCAGTATTTTTGAAACAGGGCAAGCCTTTATATGTACTGTTTCCAGGAGAAAAGTCAAGCTATTGAGAACGAAGCATGGTTAAAAGGAAAAAAAATCAGGAAAAAAATCCAGGCCCATAAAACATTCACAAAACCAGGAAAAACAATCTATGAGACATGTCCAGGCATGGGAAGCTGGGCACAGGAAGCAGGTGCTGAATTATGGTGAAAATACACTGTGTACATGCTAGCCATAAATACAGTCATATAAAACACACAAAAATACAGTCGAAATACAGGAAAATATACAGGCAGGATCGCTGTTGGCAACAAGAAAAGTGGGGCTCAAAATCTTTGTCAAAATGCTGGGTGAAAATATATTAGAAAGGGGTAATCAAAGTGAAGGAGAAAATTTGTAAGAAAACTATGGACAGAAGGTCCAGGAACAAAATCCAGATGCAAATACCAACACAAAGATGGGTAAAAAGTATTGGTAAAATATATGATAAAAATCCTGAGAGAAAATGGAGAGCCAGAATCTGGAGTGCGGGGTTGGGGGGGGGGGGAGAATTCAAGTAATAAACATTGGCATAAGGCCAGAAGAAAACACTTGGCAAGAATTCAGGCACGAAGCTGGATGAAACATTGTGGTAAAACATCATGGCTGTGAATGTCACTGTTACTTCATCCGATGAAGGGATAAGATGAGAGCTGTGCCCAAACTGTGTGAATACACAGCTTGGGATGAGCCCAGTGTCTTCTTCTCTGTTCTATCCCTAGACCCAGGCCTGGAAGCTTCTAGCCTCCATAAAATCCAATTTTCCAAGCTGACCGATTGAATCCAGCTTCTCTTGGATTCTGGCTAAATTGCTCTGCCTCGTCTCATACTAACTTTGAGTCTCATCTTCTGGCTCTTTCTCATTCTCTGACTCGTTCTGTCTTCACCTGTGTCTAGCTTGTTCTCTCTGCAACCTGTCTTTGTAAAACTGTCCAGTTAAAAGTGCTTTAATACGTATCACATACCACAACCACACACACCACATACCACACACCACATACCACACACCACACACTACAAACAACCACCCCTTTTCTCTCTCCCAGTACTTTTAAGTGGTCTCTCCCTCCTGTTCTGTTCTTGTGAGAGCTGGTATAGCCTATCACAAGAGAGCTGGTATAGCTCATTCTGTCAAATCTTTCTCTGGTTAATCACTTGGTCTGCCCCTCAATTAGATGTTACTTTCAAACATGACTGCTTCGTTTTACAAATTAACCTGGGCTTCACTCTTAGGGATTAAAGATGTGTACTAAGGGTAGGGCTGTATTTAGGCCAAATCATTCAGTAATCCAAGGCATGTCTGTATTCTGGATGGATCATATAGGCTAGAAGTTCTTAGGATGTGATCCCAGCCATGTTGCTGGATTAAAATTTCCCTACATCTCCCCCCTTTTCTGGTTAAGCTAAAAATTGTATATAGTTTAACTTGTACAACAGAAACAATTATCAAAACCACAAACTTAACAGTCCACATGTCCTTACGAAGATCTGTTGATGCGACAATCCTTCATAACTGCAGTCCTTTTCACTGGTCCTTCAGGCCCAGTCCCTTTGAGCATCCAGGTTTTCTGGTCTGCCAGGCTGACGAATGATCTCTCCTTTATCAGCAGTTTATTGAGCTATTCCCTGGCAGGAGGGTCAGCTTTCGGTGTTGTCTGCATTGCTGTATTTCTTCATCGCTTCCTTCCTTGAGCCCTGTCTTTCTTGTGGAAGTTTCTCTAATTCAGGTTGGATCTTTCTCAGTTTTGATGGAACCCATAGTCTTTTATCACCTGTGGAAATATAGCCAAAACCTCTTCCCCAAGGTAACACACTCCCTGACTTCCATTCTGATGTTAAAACATCTTTAAAGTATACAGGTGGAGGTAACTCAGTAGTTTCTTTTTTTTTCTATAATCCAGTGTCTTTCTGAAGCTCTTGTTCCTGCCTCATTAGCATTCAAAAATTTAAAGTTAATAAAACATTATTCAGGCTTTATATGGGATTTCTTATTCCATCTTTCTGTTTACTAAATGTCTCCTTTAAGGTACAATTAGGTCTTTCTATAACTGCTTGATTTATAGGATTGTATGGTACACCAGTAATATGTTTTATGTTATGACGTGAAAAGGGCCTTTCATTTTAATGGAAACATATGCAGAGGCATCACCAGTCTTAATTTGTAGGAGTATCTCCCCAATATATCTCCATCACTTCCAACAATTGTGCAATTACAGAATGAGCTTTTTTAGAACCTAAAGCAGAATTGCATTGAAATCCTGAATATGTATCAATGGTCTGATGTACATGTTTTAGTTTCCCAGATTCTGCAAAGTGAGGCACGTTGATTTGCCAGATTTCATTTCTTTTGGTATTTTTAGGGCCACTTTCAGCAGGTAATAGTACTTGATGATACAAAGGACTAGTAGGTCAATTTTTCTAAAATAATTTCTTTGATTTGTTGCCAAGTATTGGAAAATTTTCTCTTTAAACCTTTGTTGTTAATGTGATGAGATTTTTTTAAATGAAATTCTGAGGCTTCTAGCACATTTCCTATTAGCAATTAGTCTCTTCATTTCCTTGTGTCAATGGACCAGGAAATCCCATATGGGAGATCAAATATGGATGATACATAATGGATAATTTCTGTTCTGAATGAAATGTTGAAGTTGTATAAATAATGATGTTAATTCTGAATGATCAGGAATAAGTTCAACATTTTCTATATGTAACCCAACCTCTTTGTATAGTATAAGTCAGTAATTATATTGGTAGGTTCAGGAAAATCGAATGAAACCATAAGAATTGCATGTAGCTTTGATTTCTAACAGAAGCATATGAGCTTTGAATTCATTTGCTTATATTTCCTGACTTACAACCTGCCATTCATGATTCATTTCACCAGTATTCAAATAAATAAGTATACAGCACCTAGAAGAGAAACAAGGAAGTTTGGGTGGTAGCAGAGGTCCTGGGTTTCTTGTCAGCCACCATGCCAGCAACAGCAATAGTAGCAGAGTTGGCAAGGTGGTGGCATGAGCCTGGCCAGCCAAGTGCCTTCAAGGTCCAGCAATGAATGTTACAGGAGAGAGAGCTCATCCCCACATGTTACAGCTCAGTAAGGACAACCACTCTCAGATGATCCTTGGTGAAGTAACTTGTGTGATTTATTCCATGTCCACAGGGACTATATAAACTCTGAGGAGTGGGGTGGGATTTAGTGGGTGTTTCCTATTGGATCAGTTTGAGATGTTAGTGGTGCTCTATTTGCATTGGGAAGGACTCTAGTTGTTGCACTACATGACTGACTTCCCAGGTTCCTCTCAGTGGGGTGTCAGGGTTGCATGTTACAGAGCAACAAACACAGGGGGAGTTCCATGGGCTGGTAGACTCTTCTATATGTTCTATATGTTGAGCCTCCAGCTACTCTTGTACCAATTGTTCAAGTGTTTGAAATTTTTACTTCGTTATGAACCACTGTTTTTGCTATACACGTCTGTTTGATAACTGTATTAGAAACAAGGCTGCTGGTATGTCAGCAGTGGCCCCTTTGATGAATTTGAAAACACAATCCCTATGATATCCTGTGTTTGGGCAATGGACACAGTTTGTGATTGTTCTCAAACACCCATATCAATACGTTCCCCAGGAGCATTTACCATATCATCCCTGATTTCCTCATTTGCTATCCCTGGAATTACAAACAAAATTTATGGGTACATCAGCCACTCAAGTCCCAACGTTCCTGTTTGCCCTTCTGATTCCGCACAGTTAGTGCATTGGACACTTTGTCTTAAGCCTGATAATTTACCAACTCCTATAAATTGTGTATAAACCTTCTGAAATTGCCAATCTGCTTTCCAGGACTTTTGGGAAAGTATACTAACATCAGCTTCTAAATCCACCATAACTTCAATGTCAACACCATTCCTTTATACCATTAATTTGGGTCTCTGATCATTAACATTGGTTTCCAGTTAATTTTCCAGTACCTCCCTCAGCCCCTGTCCTTTCTACTGGAGCAGCCTCGTCCTTAATGTAAGGAAACAACAGTTGAGCAATTCCATCCCCTGCACCATTTTGCATCTCCTTTTTCACATGTGCCCTGATCTTTGTTTGTTTCTTGCTATCTCCAACTGATAAACCTGGAAACTGGAAGCACAATAAATCCTCGAGAAATTAATCCATTTCTTCCCAGATTATTTCCACTGTCCCTGATGGTAAAGGACCATAAACATGAGCAGCTAACTTGTTACATTCTACTTTCAGGGATAATGTCAGAGGGGAATCTGTGGCCATATCCAACACTGCACTTTCTTCTGTAGCATGTATGAGATCAGAAATACTCAGCTTTGATTTTCTTGCTCACTTGCT
Organism: Apodemus sylvaticus; assembly: GCF_947179515.1. NCBI lineage: Eukaryota > Metazoa > Chordata > Mammalia > Rodentia > Muridae > Apodemus > Apodemus sylvaticus. Next base: position 75,039,455 of record NC_067478.1, on the reverse strand, counting down.
ACCACCTGGGTGACCAAAGGAAGATGACTTGTAATGTTTGCTGTGAGGCCTCGAGCTGATAGACCCCTCAGTTCATTCCCGATAGCAAGAGTTTACCTCACATGTCTCTCTGGACTAACACCCCTTAGGCCAGTGTTTACCATTTCCACAGTAGCTACAATACCCTGGAAGCTTTTGTGGCTCTTAGCAACCAGAACCTGCTTTTCCTCTTCTACAAACACCATATTCTCTAGGTACCTGCTGTTTTAAGCTCTGGATCTTCTAGCCTTCAAATTCTTTGGGAATGACACAATTCACTACAATTCAGGCATTTTGATTCCTGAAATTTCTAGCTACAATTTGCCCTATGATATTGGGGTTATGCTCCTGAGAACCAATAGTTCTCAATAGTTGCCTCCCTTGTTCACTCGGGGCTCCTTGTGCTTTCAATGGCCTGATTGCTCTCCTACATTCAGTATTTGCATTTTCAAAAGCCAATATTTCAATCAATGACACTGTCTTGTTTTAGGATCTGATATGGTTCTATTTACAGCTGAACTCAACTTCTGGAAGAAGTCTGTAAAGACTTCTGCAGAAACCTGTGTTATCTTAGAAAATGAGTTGGATTTTTCAATGAGTTGTATTGAAGAGTTGGAGGCTCCTCAATCATATCTTAAGCTCTTAAAGTTACAACACAAAATTGTTCAATAACAACTTAATCAAATAGGATTTGTTCTTATAAGTCAGCAAAATACCCTTCACCGAGTAAATTTAGTAACATTTATCCTGCTTGCTAAGTTATGTTGTTCTTTTTTTTATGGCTTCATGCCTCCACCACGACAACCACTGTAATTGCTGTCTGGCTTCTAGCACAGCCTGCACCAATCCCTTCTGATCTTAGGAGATAACCCTACCTACCTATGCTGCATAGCACAGTTATTTAGCATTTCCTTAACAAATGGAAAATGCAAGTCCTACAATACAACAGCCTCTTTAAAATGCTTTAGATCTATCAGATGCCAGGTCAATTCATTATAAGCATAGTCACCATCATTAGCATGTATACGCTACACAAAGACCTGTGTGGGCCCAAGCTAATCCTCTGGTGGTACACTGGGCATAACCCATTGGGTGTGTACCACCTCCTGCTCTTCCCAGCCCCTTATCTCATTGTAGGGCTCTGGATGCCTGGCAGTGAAAGTGTGTGGAGTTGGCAGTTTACTTTCCAGACTAGCTTGCTCCCTGCTTTCATCGTGAGGTAAATTCCTGATCTCATTCATCAAGCCCGAAGAGTGTTGTTCTCCTCCCATTGTCCCTTTTTGTTTCCCAAGCATTTCTACTTTTATCCAAACACTCTAAGTGCACAGCCAACTCTGCAATCTTCTCTAACAGAAACAAATTTCCAGTGTCCTATGTAGCAGGATTTTCCCTGTCCAATTAATTTAATTATTAATACAACAAGGAGCCTGTGATTGGACAGGGAAAAGGGAGGTGGAGCGAATAGTTGCAGAGAGGGAGGCCTTGGGGAGACAGAGGTAAGAAAGAGAAAAGATGGAGCAAGAGGAAGATGATCCAGATTTCATATGGCTTTAAATAGCCACAGATAGCTATAAATATCATAAAGGATAGAATAATTAGGATAACTTGTCTAATATAGGTGAGTAGCTTGTATCATTATCAACTAACACTGATATAGGTAGGCAAATTGTGAATTGAGAATTTATTGGTATATAAATCTGAATTATAAGCTTCTAGAGTTTCAATTTTAGTGGGTTACTGGGTACTGTGATATCTAACCATGAGGTGGGCATTCACTGCATGGGACTGGCATGGCAGTGAACCGCCAAGGAAACTTAGGGAATCAAATTGAGACGTTTCTGTAGGGCCAGACCAGAGAGTCTGCCGAGATGAGAACACCCCACAGGAGTCATGTGGCCCAGCACTGGAGTATCATGGGAACTTGCAGTTTGTTTTATTATTTCCCGTAACAGTCCCTCCTATACATTTTCAAAATAATGCACATGAAAACTATGAAGCAAAACTAGAAAACCCCTCTGGGAGCAAGGCAGGAGACCACCCCATGGCAACAGCTGCTAGTTTGCCAACTTCCTTAAAAAACATTGCTAACCCACAAAAACCTGCCTTTTCCTCTAGAATATTAGAAGTAGATACCTGTAATGACTAAGCCATGTTGGGCACCACCTGTAGGCTTATATTTTTTCAAAACATACTTTAATAAGCATTCTTAAATGTTTTAACCTGCCTTCTAGTTCACCGCCAACCACAGGTAATGGAAAGGGCAGGTAGTTATAGGGCAAAAGGGGATGTGGGTGGACCTTTTTAGAAATAGTTCTTTGGAAAGATTCCAATCTTTGTTCAGAATATCAGCTAATCAGCAACAATAGTTCAATGCATTCCCAAACACTATTCATGAATTAGCAACTATGGTTTGATCCAGAAGAAACCACGAGGCTCTACTAATCAGCCTGAGTTCATAGTAACGGCAAGAAGCTTTGGGAATATCATAAGCTCTTTGGTGCGTTTCTCTCTGCAAAGTGACAACAAATAATGATCAGCAAAGAAGGCAAGGCAAACAAATGCCACAGCTTCGTCAGTGAGACCAGCATGAGCAAAGCCCAGTGGAGACCAGAAAAGTGAACCAATGCCACACAGCGTCATCCACTGTCTGTTGGGTTAAACTTAAACCCTTTCCAAACTTCACATGTCCTCTCAAGCATCTGCTCTAGCAAAACATCGCATGCCTTCTCTCCAGGTGGCTTCCAGAAAAACAGCACATGTCTGTCCTCAGCAAAACATCCTGACACATGTGTGCCTCAGCAAAACATCCTCTCATAATACAGTTTCCAGAAAAACATCACATGACACAACTGAGTCTCCAGAGGAAGCAGAAATAAATTTCCACTTCAGGCTGCCTGTTGTTGTTGTTGTTGATGATGATGATGATGTTATTCTTTGTGAACATGTAAGGTCTCACAAGTAATATACATTTTTGCATTAACATATGTATGGAATGCATCAAGTGCCCAGCTCAGTTAATAAAGATTCCTTGTTCTTTGAGCAGATGAAAGACATCTACCTTTCTTAAGGTACTTTGGATTGTAACCAAACTGCAATATAAATTTTTGTCTATGCCTCTTAAAAGAATGAGATAGTAAGTCCTGAGGACTATGTAGCCAAAGAATTATTGGTTATGTGAACTGAAGTTTTGATTGAAGACATTTTCATTTCTTGTCTAGTTTCAGAGCTGATCCCATATAAAGAGATCAGCAAATCATATTACCTCTTCTGCTCAGTCTCTTTTTATTTATTTCTGTCTGTAGCTGAGACCATCAGGAGTTCTCCCTTTGCATATCTGATTTTTAACAGTATGGAAGGAATCCACAGTGTCTCCTTTTCCGTGGAAACATAGACAAAACCTCTCTCCCAGCATAACACATTCCCTGTTTTCCATTTTGAGGTCAGAACATCTTGAAAATAAACAGGTTGGTAAAGCTCAGCTCCCCCCATAAACCAACGTCTTTCAGCAGCTGTAGTTTTTTTTTTTGTTCGTTAGTGTTGTAATAATTATTTATAAATTCTGGCGATGTGGTTTCATGCTTCCTACCCCAAATTTCTGGATTTCCAAATGAAAGACATACGCACAGCCTTTATATTTTGATATGCCAATAGCTCGGCCACTTCCTAACCTCCACGTGGTTAATCCACCTCCTGTTGGTAATCCTAACTTACTACTGACTAAATTCTATATTCTACCTTGGCTGTCCTGAACCCAGAGGGCTGTCCTACTGGGCCACACTGCCCCAGCACATCCACATGCTGCCCATGCTCCTTGTCCTCCAGTCTTCTCAGGCCTGGCGTGTCCCCTCTCCCCACGGCATGTCGAAGCTCCTTCTTCATCCTTCCTCTCTGCCCAAGCCCTGAAGTCCTTAAAGTCCTGCCTCTGTCTGCCCTGCCCAGCAACTGGCTGCTGGCATCTTTATTTACCAATCAGAACCAACTGGGGGCAAGGTCCCTTGGTGTCTTACATGCAGTCACTCATGTGAGCAGTTTGGGGGACCAAAATTAACATTAATCTAAGCAGCATTAGGCCAAATGCATTATACATTAACATTAAAAATATCAAAATTAATAAAGCATTATGTAGTCTATCTCTGAGGGTCTTTGTTACCCCTATTTCTTGGGCACTTCTTTTAAAGTACAAATAGATATTTCTGCAATTGCCTGTCCTATAAGATTGTGTGGTATACCTATAATATATTTTATGTTATAATCTGTACAAAAATTGTTTCATTTTATTAGAGATATATGCTGGATTATTGTTAGTCTTAATTTGTACGGGTATCCCTATAATGGCAACAGTTTCTAATAAATGCATAATTACAGAATCAGCCTTTTCAGAAGTTAAAGTAGTTGCCCATTGAAATCCTGAATATGTGACTATAGTATGGTACACGTATTTCCATTTTCCAAAGTCTGTAAAATGAAACACATCCATTTGCCAAATTTTATGTCTTTTGGTTATTTCTTACAGGTAATGGAGTTTGGATTTTTTTTTAACAATTTCTTTGGCTTGCTGCCAAGTTATAGAAAATTCTTACTTTAAACCTTTGCTGTTAACATGAAATTCTGGAGCCTCTAGCACACTTCCTATCAATAGCTGATAAATTCATCTTTACCTTGTGTTAGAATGTCTGGCAGACACGTAGGGATCTGATACGGGTTATATACACTGGATGTTCCTCTATCTCATACAGCTTATATACACTGGATGGTTCCTCTTTCTGATCATTTATTGTAGTTGAATAAACAGTTAAGCTAATTCTGAATCATCTTGAATAAGTTCAGCAGTTTCTGTATCAAAACAACCCTTTCTGCATATTTAGAGTCAGTTACTATATTAGGAGATTCTTGAAAATCTAATTACACCATAAGAATTGCATATAATTCTGTTTTTTCATCTGAATCATAAGGACTCTCAACCACCTTAGTTTTTTTTCTTATATTCTGCCTTATCTGACTTATTTTCATCAATATAAAGTGTAGGGGCTCCAGAAATTGGTGTCCCTTTTATTACATGAGAAATAATCCAATTATTTCTGTGGAAGAGTATTTTGGCTGTTTGGTATTGAGGCTGGTGAGAGCCCCTCAGAGTGCTTTTTGCTAAGAGGTTATCCCATTTGTCTGTTGTTGACCCACGCTTCTTAGTCCAATGTTGGCCTTTGCCACATCCTTTGCATATACTAAAAGGCATACGCTCTCTTTTGGAATCAGTTTGGTTTCCTTTGTAATTTTTTTAATTGACTTTTTTATTACAAGACATTTGTGAGTTCGTCTTTTCTCACAACCTTTATAAATGGCTTCTCCTACTAGGTTTGTCTCAGGTAAATGAAATCTAATATCAGTTGTATTCCTAATCCATTCATCAATAGGTGGTGATCAAGCCTTCAACAATTTGATGACCTCTTAGCATTCTGCAGTAGCATTTTCAAGGGCCAAAGAGTCGATTAGTGCCTTCCTAACCAGTGGATCTGAAATCTTTCTATCCTCAGCTGAAGTTAATCTTTGAAAAAAGTTAGTGAATATTTCTTTTGGAGCTTGTATAACCTGAATAAATGGTTCAATTCATTTTCATGTTTCTTCAACCTTGTCCCAGGTATTTAAGGCTGGTATGTGACATAATGCCAAGGTTTCTTCACCATATATGGCTTGTATGTCTATCTCAGCATATTGATCTTCACCTAGCAGCTGGTCTTTAGAAATATTTATGTCTCCGGCTTTATTTCTCTATGCTATCTCCCCAGCCTCTTCAGTCTACCATGAAAACCACTGTCACTGTGGCCCAGGTTCTAATATTGCTCTTGTCATATCATTCCAGTCGTGGAGGGTTATTCTATTTTTGATTGCCCAGGAAGTCAAGAGTTGTTTTATGATTGGTGGATGCATTCCCAAATTAGTAACACTTTCCTTGAACTTTCTCAAATCCAGCACATCCACTGGGGGTCATTCATATTCCTCGTGTGTTCTGCATCTGCTGGTCTTCATTCTATACGAACCAGGTGAGAGGAAGCTTGCTTCCTAACAACTGTTGATTGGCTTTGTTTTTGTCTTCTGTCTCCACCTGAATATTTTTCTTACTTTTAATTAATATTTTAAACTCCCCTTTTAAGGTCTTTGTCCATATTTTGTGTCTCTTGTTCTTGTATCTCTGCCATCCTAGCATCCTAGCATTCTGTTCGATCTGATTATAAGTTCTTGTATCTTCTGCTCTAATGTCTCCTGTAAGCCTTGTCTCCATGCAGTGTTTTTTCCACTGTTCTTTATTCTGATCTATACATTTTTGAACATTTTGTTCCAAGCTTTGCTTCCATTTTTTCTTATTTTGTATATCCTGTATCTTTGTATGTTATATCTGTATCTTATTCTGATGTATTCATTTTAGTAAGGTCTCCTGTAATGTCCGCCTCCATACTTCACCCATTTCTTTTCCTGTCTTTCAGATGTCTAAGCAGTCTCAATATTCTGAATTATATTTTTTATTCTCTCTTCTAATGCTTGACACAGCAAACTAAAATGCTTAAGAATGAAACTTAATAATAATTGTACCCAGCAATGTGTCAATTTCTTCTAAGTTTTACAGCCATCTTGGACCATTTAAAATAGTATGACATAAAATCCAAAAGGTCTTTATTCTGTTTTTCATCTTCATATCTCTATTTATCTCCAAAATTATTTAACCTTAATTTAACCTCAAACCCCTTTTACCTGATCAGTTTTCTGTGCATCAATTTGTTTTGTGTTCTTTGTCTCCCTCTGATGTTCAGCTCTGGAAACTGCAGCAATGTGTCTTATAGGATCCTGGGGGGTTTTGTTTTGTTTTTCCATAAGAGGTTGAGAATTGTTCTTTCTTTTATTCTTTTAAGATTTATTTATTTATTATATTTAAGTACACTGTAGCTGTCTTTAGATACACCAGAAGAGGGCGCCATACCTCATTACAGATGGTTGTGAGCCACCATGTGATTGCTGGGGAGAATTGTTCTTTCAAGATCTGTAAAGAATTGACACTGTTGGTCTCCCTATGGGGTTACCATCTCCTTCAGCTCCAAGAAACTAAGCCACCAACCAAAGAGCATAAAAGGGCTGGTCCAAGGTCCCTGGCATATATGTAGCAGAGGACTGCCTTGTCTGGCCTCATTGGGAGAGGATGTAACTAGTCCTATAGAGACTTGGTGCCCCAGGGAAAGGAGAATGCTGGGTGAGGCGGGAGTACCTTCACAGAGGCAAAGGGAATGGGGTAAGGAACTCTGGAAGAGGGTACTGCGGGGCAATGTTTGGGATGTATATCAATAAAATAATTTTAAAAATTAATAATAAAATGAAAAACAGAAATCTGTAAAGAATTGTGTTGGAATTTTGATCAGGATTGCATTGAGTCTACAGATTGCTTTTGGTAAAGATGCCCGTTTTTACTTTGTTAATCCTCCTGATCCATGAGCATGGGGAATCTTTTCATCTTCTGAGATCTTCCTCAATTTCTTTCTTCAAAGATTAGAAGATCTTGTCATACATGTCTTTCGCTTGCATGGCTAGAATTACACCAAGATATTTTGTATCATTTTGGCTATTGTGAAGGGTGTTGTCTCCCTCACTTCTTTTTCAGCTAGTTTTATCAGCTACTTAAATAAAGTAAAGCTGATGATTTCTTTGAGTTAATTTTGTATCCAGACATTTTGTTAAAGGTGTTTATCAACTGTAGGAGTTCTCTAATAGAATTTTTAGGGTCACTTGTGTATAATATCATATTAAATGTGAATAGAAATACTTTGACTTCTTTTCCAGTATGTATCCCCTTGATCTCCTTTAGTTGTCTTATTGCTGTAGTAGAACCTCAAGCTCTGTATTGAAGAAATAGGGAGAGAGTTGGCAGCCTATCTTGTATCTGATTTTAGTGGAATTGCTTTCAGTTTCTCTCTATTTAATTTGATGTTGGCTATTGGCTTGCTGTATTGTGTTTAGGTGTGTACCTTGTAACCCTGATCTTTTCAAGATTTAACATGAAGGCGTGTTGAATTTTGTCAAAGGACTTTTCAACACCTAATGAGATGATTACGTGTTTTTTTTTTTGTTTGTTTTTGTTTTTTTTTTTATGGTGGATCAAGTTGATGGATTGGTTTTTTTTTTTTGTTTTTTTTTTTGTTTGTTTTGTTTTTTTTTTTCTATTGAACCACCCCTGCATCCCTGGGGTGAACCCTACTTGATCATGGTGGATGATGGTTTTGATGTGTTCGTGGATTTAGTTTGTGAGTATTGAGTATTTTTGCATCAATGTTCATAAGGGAAATTGAAAGGAAATCCTCTTTCCTTGTTGAGTCTTTGAGGGATTTCGGTATCAGGGTTACTGTGGCCTCATAAAATGAGTTTGGCAATGTTCCTTCTGTTTCGATTTTGTGGAATAGCTTGAGAACTATTGGCATTAGTTCCTCTTTGAAAGTTTTGAAAGTCTGATAGAGTTCTGCACTAAAACCCTCTGGCCCACAGTCTTTTTACCTTTTCTTTTCTTTTACCTTTTCTTTTCTTCTTTCTTTCTTTTTTCACTTTTAATGATTGCTTGTATTTCCCTAGGAGTTACAGCATTATTCAGATAGTTTAGCTGATCTTGATTTAGCTTCGGTAGTTGGTATCTGTCTAGAGAAAAATCATCCATTTCATGTAGATTGTCCAATTTTGTGGAGTACAGGCTTTTGAAGTAAGACTAATGATTCTTTGAGTTTCCTTGGCGTACATTGTTATGTCACCCCTTTCATTTCTGAATTTGTTAATTTGGATACTGTCTCTCTGTCTTAAAAGACAGAGTAAGTTTGCCTAAGTGTTTGTCTATCTTGCTGGTTTTCTCAAAGAACCAGCTCTTGGTTTCATTGATTCATTGTACTTTTCTCCTTGTTTCTCATTGATTGGTTTCAGTCCTGAACTTGATTATTTCCTGCCATCGACTCCTCTTGCATGTGCTTGCTTCTTTCCTTTTGAAGCTTTCAGGTATACTTTTAATTTGTTAGTATGAGATATCTCCACTTTCTTTATGAAGGCAATTGGTGCTATGAATTTTCCTCTCAACACTGACTTCAGAGTGTCCCATAAGTTAGGGTATATTGTGCTCTCAATTTCAATGAATTCCAGAAAGTCTTTAATTTCATTTTTACTCCCTGACCCAGTGATCACTGAGTAGGTCGCTGTTCAATTACCATGAGAATGTAGGCTTTCTGTTGGGTTGGTTGTTGTTGAAGTCCTGCTTTAACTCACGGTGGGTGATCTGATAAGATGTAAGAGGTTATTTCAATTTTCTTGTATCTATTGAAGCTTGCTTTGTGACCTATTATATGGTCAGTTTTGGAGAAGGCTCCATGAGGTGCTGAGAAGAAGGTATATTCATTTGTGTTTGGGAGAAATGTTCTATAGCTATCTGTTAGTTTCATTTGAATCACAACCTGTGTTCATTTCATTATTTCTGTTTAGTTTCTAACTTAGTGACCTGTCTATTGGTGAGAGCTGGGTGTTGAAGTCTCCCACTATTTATGTGTGGGGCCCAATGTGTGATTTAAGTTCAATAATGTTTCTTTTATGGATGTGGGTGTCCTTGCAATGGTAGTATAGATGTTCAGAATTGATATGTCCTCTCTTGGGGGATTTTTCTTTTCCATCTCTTTTGGTTACTTGAAAGTGTATTTTATTAGATATTATAGCTGCTGCTCCAACTTGTTTCTTAAGTCCGTTTGCTTGGAAAACCTTTTATCATCCCTTTATTCTGAAATAATGCCTATCTTTGTTGCATAGATGTCTTTTTTTATATATATATATAACAGAGGGATGGATTCTGTTTACACATCCATTCTGTTAGCCTGTGTCCTTTTATTGGGGAGTTGAGTCCATTGTTATTGAGAGATATTAATGACCAATGGTTGTTACTTTGTTATTTTGATGTTATTGGTGGTAGTGTGTGTTTGTATTGTGTATGTGTATATGTTTTCTCTTCTATTGGTTTTAATAGTGTGAAATTATTTATTTCTTGTTTTTTATTGAGTGTAGTTATCATCACTAGGTTGGAGTTTGATTTCTCCTAGTATCTTTTGTAGAGCTTGTTTAATGGAAATATATTGCTAAAATTTGGCTTTGTCATGGAATATCTTGATTTTTTCCATCTATGGTGATTAAAAGTTTTGTTGACTATAGTACTCTGGGCTGACATCTGTGGTCTCTTGCGGTCTGCAAGACATCTGCCCAGGTCCTTCTAGCTTTTAGAGTTTCGATTGAGAAATTAGATATAATTCTGAAAGTCTGCCTTTACATGTTACTTGGCCTTTTTCCATTGCAGCTTTTAATATTCTTTCTTTGTTCTGTACATTTTAAATTTTTGATTATTATGTTGTGGGAAGATATTCTTTTCTGGTCCAATCTGTTCGGTGTTCTGTAAGCTTCTTGTATTTGAATAGGCATCTCTTTCTTTAGGTTAGGGAAATTTTCTTCTATGAGTTTGTTAAAGATGTTTTCTGGGACTTTGAGCTGGGAATCTTCTCCTTCTATTCCTATTATTCTTCGGTTTAGTCTTTTCTTACTGTCCCAATTTTCCTGGATGTTTTGTGTCATGAACTTTTTATATTTTGCATTTTCTTTGACTGATGTATTGTTTTTTCTATCATATATTCTATACATGATATTCTTCCATCTCTTATATTCTGTTGGTGATGCTTATATCTGTAGTTCCTGTTCTCTTCCCTAGGTTTTCCATCCACAGGATTCCTTTATTGCTTCTATTTCCATTTTCAGGTCCTGGACAGTTTTATTCCTATACCTCACCTGTTTGTATTTTCTTGTATTTTTTATATGCCTCTACCTGCTTGAATGTATTTTCCTGTATTTCTTTAAGGGATGTGTTCATTTCCTTGCTAAAGGCCTCTACCATCTTTATAAAATCAGATTTAAGATCACCTTTCTGTGCTTCAGTTTTGTTAGCACATCCAGGGTCTGCTGTAACAGGATAGCAGGGCTCTGGTGGTGCTGTACGGCCCTGGGTCTTGTTGGTTGTGTCCTTGTGCTGTCCTATAGGCATCTGGATTCCCCTGGTGTTGGTTGGAGGGTCTGATGGCAGCAGGACTTCTCAGAACAGCTTGGGGAGCTGGGGGCCAGACAATGGAGGTCAGGGTAGCTGACTCCTCTGGCTCTGCCTCAGGCAGACCCCACTGGAAAGGTGCAACAATGTTCTAAGCTGGTAGTTCTTGACCCCTGACCCTTGTAGGCCTCCATGGGAAAGCAGGAGGCCCTGGCTTCTTGCCCAACATAGGAGAACATCACGTGGTGCATGCCAGGAATCTTAGTGTTAGGAGGTAGATACATAAGGATCAGAAATTCAAGGTCATCTTCCAACACAGAGAGGTTGAGGCCAGCCTAGGATACATGATGCTCTATTTTAAAAACAAACAAATCCTTCAAAATATTAAGTGTCCAAATCTGAGAAAACAGTGACATGAAGACTCATAACAACCACATATTCCTCACGAATCAGAAGTCCTCTGTGATGGAGAGAAGAGCGCCAGGCATCCAGATGTGCGGTAATGCTTCTGTGACTCACTTCTGCAATTGGCCTGAGCACTTAGTTCAGCCCCTGTACACAGCAAGGAGCTGTTCCTAGCTCCTTGATGCCCTGTGGGGAATGGAATTGCCAGCAGGCTGTGCTCCCTGCTGGCCCTTTTGGAGGCAGTGGGGAGAAGGTTTGGAGAGCATGGAGACACCCACCCACCCTCACTCCCCCTCCCACCTGTGCCAATTAGGAAGGCGGAAAGACTGCCGGCCCTGCAAGGGGTCAGAAACTCTGAGGTTGTACTGCCCCCTTGTGGCTATTCTGTAGCAGCATCGGATCAGTGCACCTGGTTTGTTGGGGGTCCCTGATTCACCTCATGCCAACAAGAAAGGAAAAGCCATCTGGGTTTTGGTTTTGTGTTTTCCTTCTTTCCTTTTTTATATAAAGGGCATTAGTGTGTTGTCCTGGTTTCATGATGTAAGTCCCGATGGTCTCAAACTCACAGCAATCCTCTTGTCTCAGCTTCATGAGTTGGGATTCAGGTTTGCAGTGCTGTACCCATTACACAGCATTTCATCCTCCCTTCCTTCCTGTCCCGCATATGCACCATAAGAAAGGGACAAAGCTCCTTGCCTAGCTGGGCTGCCCAGGGATTTCCCAGAAGTTGCATAGACACACTTTGCTTTACCTGGCCCTGCTGTCCAAATCGTGAGGGATCTGTAAGTCGAGGTTGTGAAACCTATGCCCTGGGCAAGATTAAGAAGCCCAAGAGGGCTGAGACGATGACTCCACGCAGTTCCTGCTTCCCATGCCAGAGCTGAGTTCATTCTCCAGAATGCAAGGGAAAGAGTCATCGCACTGGCTCTTGGAGAGACAGGGGTGTGTCTCTACCTCACTGGCCCCGAGAAAGTTCGTGTCCAAAATACAAGGTATCCCGTGCCTGTGAATTGTCATCTGACACTGAACACACATGCTGCACAAAAGGCACGTTTGAGCATACACATGTATGTATACAAAAACACATGTGCACAAGTATGTGAGTGTAAACATAGAATGTGTGAAGACATTTGCATAAGCACTTCAGTAAAAAAAAAAAAAAAAGCCAAGAAGCACGAGGGGGAAGGCCTGGCCTCTTTTCTGCAGGAGCATCCTGGTAAGGCTATGATGGGGGACACGGCTGAGAGCACTGGGGTGTTCCTCCATGGAGGGTTGACAGCAGCCAGCATGCTGGGCTTGGGGAATCTTATTACTGCTGAGTAGATTCCAGCTGGTGGACTAACAAGGTGACCCCAGCTTCCTTATCACCATGGGTCACTCAGGTGTCTCACCTCTGTGCAGCTCAGGACTGGACACATCCTCGAAGCCAGGGCAGCCAATCCTGCACTGCAAAGAGAAGTAGGAAGAAGGCTACTACTGGCTATTACCCGCCTCAGACGTTGTTGCAATGTATCTTCTTCTATGTACCTATATGTAAATATTGAATTTTATTATTTAAGGTGGTTACTTGTCTGGTATGTAAATTATATCTTAGTAATATACATACATATATATAAAAATTTCATTTAACCATCTTTCAATTCATTAATGATACTTACAGTCATATTGTTGTCTGTTTATTACATTGTTAAATATTTTTAAAACTCCATCATCCCTAACAGAGATTCCAACCATAAACATTAATTCCCCTCTGCTTCTAATACGCTTGTTATATCAACTTTATTGTCTGCTTTCTGTGTCTGTGAAATTATCTGTTCTGGATGCCTCACATAGGTGGGATCATCAGCCCTGTGTGTTTGTCACATTTAGTGCAATGTTTCAGCTTTGACTAATGTTCAATAAATATCACCATTATTTTTCATGGTTAAATAATATTTCATTGTAGAAAAGAGTAAAGAGATGGTGCAGAAGTTAAGATCTCTGACTACTTTTCCAAAGAAGCCAGATTTGATTCTCAGCACCCACATAAGGACTCATAAGCATCTGCAACACCAATCCCAGAAAACACAAGCTCTCTCCTGGCATCTACAGACACCAGGCACACAAATATGCACAGACATACATGCAGGCAATAAATATAAATTAAATAATAATAAATATATTCATTATATGATGCATATGTGTCACTTTTTTTCTTATTCATTCATTCTTGGACTCCAGTCAGTCCACCTTTGTTTGTGGGTTAATATGAAATGTCTCCCCAAAGTCTTATGGATGGAAGGCTTAATCCTCAAAGCAACGTTCAGTGGTGAAGGATATGTGAAGTGATTAGATCATGAGGTAAAAGTGACAGTTACAGAGGGGTTTGTCATTGAGTGGAATACTTGGAGGTAGTGGAAACCGGATGAGGGTGCCTGATTGGAGGAAGGAGGTGGATCCTTGAGGGTGTGTTCTGAAGGGTATGTCTTGTCGCCAATCTCTTCTTCTGTTTGTCTTTCTTCTTCCGGGCCCTGTGAGGCAAGCAGCCTCCTTCGACATGCCTTCCCACTGCCATGACACGCCGCCTCACCTTATGCTTAGAGCAATGGATCTCATCAGGGCTGAAATGTGAGGCAGAGTAAACCTGTCCTGCACTAAGCTGGTTTGCTCAGACAGTTTGTCACGATGATCACAACTGACTAGTCCCTATTTTGGATGGAGCTGCAGTAAACATTGGTCCACACATATCTTCTATATCCCTAATTTTAATTCCTTTTGAGTTTATACCTAATAGTAAAGTTGCTGGATCACACATCCTTAGTCTGTGTTTAGCTTTTTTGAGGAACTACTGAGCTATTCCACAGTAAACACACAAGTTCATTACCACTAGCAATGCACAAGTGGTCCAAGTGGCCCACTACCACCACTTCATGCTATGCTTTGGATGATAGTTTTCCCTCATTGCCTGTGGAGCATTAGCTCTAGGATCATAAACCTGAAAGTTCTCATATCCTTTACACAAATAGTGTCTGTGAGTAACTCATCTCTGTATTTTCTAAAACAATGTCAAAATGCTATGGAAATAGCATTATTTAGGAAATAATAACTAAAGAGGTCTTTACATGGTCACCCAGACACTTTTAAAAAAAAATCTTTCAAATTAGAGCTTAGATGTGGCTGACTGACCACACGACTGTGTCGAGTGGTGTTCAGGGTGAGTTTGACTTGCATTTTTCTAGCAATGAAAGATGATAAAGATGGAGGTGGAAATCTCCCTGAGTGGTGTTCAAGGATGCAACGCAATGCTGCAGGCTCTCATCGCCGTGGCAGACACAGACCAGTGAGCTTGCCCGACTGCCTCTAGCTCTGCTCTCCTGTGGTCAGAGCGCATCTGTTGTATGACTTTAGCACTTTGAAGCACTGAGACACATTTTAGTCCTCATAAATCCCAACTTGAGAAAACAAGAATCTGAAAAAATGAGGAATAATGTGTATTCTCAAGCTATAGGATACAACATTCCCTTATGTCCACAGTTTATAAGTTAAGACAAGTTTATACACTGTTGTGTTTAAGTCTTGAATCTCTTCATGATTTGTTTTGTAGATTATCTGCTCCATCTAGGAATTATTGGAGAGTCCTGTAAGCTCTTTCACGACTCTGAAATATCTATTTCTCTTCATTCGCTCAAGTTTCACTTCACATTTGTGAAAGTGGATTGTTAGACAGAGTCAGATTGAGAATTATCATGGCTTCCCAGTGGACTGGATTCTCACTGAAGTGGTTTTCCCCTTGCCTCAGAGTCTCAATTGTGTGGCATGGGCTCAGCTCCAGCATTTGCCTGAGTTTATATTTACATGTTATGCCATTTTTCATCCTTTTTTATTTTCTAAATTCTTTGTTTACATTCCAAAACACTTTCCCCTTTCCCAGTTCCCCCCTCCCCATATGTCCCATAAGCCTTCTCTACACCCATACTCCAATCACCTCCCTCCTTTTTCTCTGTCCTGGTACTCCCCTACAATGCTGAATCAGGCCTTTCCAGAATCAGGGCCCTCTCCTTACTTCTTCATGGAAGCCGTTTGATATGCTACTTGTGTCTTGGGTATTCAGAGCTTCTGGGCTAATTAATATCCACTTATCAGTGATTGCATTCCATGTATATTCTTTTGTGATTGGGTTACCTCACTTAGGATGATATTTTCCAGTTCCAACCATTTGGCTACAAATTTCATGAATTCATTGTTTTTAATTGCTGAGAAGTATTCCATTGTGTAAATATACCACATTTTCTGTATCCATTCCTCCTTTGAGGGACATCTGGGTTCTTTCCAGCTTCTAGCTATTATAAATAAGGCTGCTATGAACATAGTGGAGCATGTGTCCTTATTACATGCCGGGGAATCCTCTGAGTATATGCCCAGGAGTGGTATAGCAGGGTTCTCCGGTAGTGTCACGTTCAGTTTTCTTTTCTTTCTAGAATTAAAACTTATTTTAATAAGAATGGACTTTGTGATAAATTGGAATTTTTGACCCATAAACTAAGGCTATTTACATTTTAATATAAATTATCGTGGAAATTAACTCTACCCACATACTTACTGTTCTATTTTATTCCACCTGTGCTGGGTTCCTTTTTCTCTCCTCACTTTCTTTTGTATAACTCTAATATCTTTATATTTTTAATCTTATCTGAAGTGAAATTTACATAACACAAATAGAGCCATTTACAAATGACAGCTCAGTGTATCCCTGTCTAGTTGCAAGCCCCTGTCGCCGTCTCCCAAGGAGATCCCATATATACTCCTCTTTGTGTGCTGAAAATGCACTTAGTCTAGAGCAGACTAAGTAAGCTCCCCACCACACCACGCACTATTCCCCTGCCCTTTAAGACAAAGCCTCTCCAGTAGCCCAGGCCCTGTCAGACCCCGCCTCCCGGCCTAGGTCTTTGGAATGCTGGTATCACACACATGGGCCACCATATCCCTCTTCCCTTTATGCAGTTCCTTCCCATTCTCCTCCTTCCTGCCCCAGCTAACCACAAAGCTGTATTGTGTCTATGGATTATGAATAAATCGAGCCATTTTTAATTTTCTGCCAGCTGGTTAATTATACATTTATTTACTTCTCCTTTAGTGATTATCTCTGAGGTTACCAATGCACATCCCCAGCTTAGTAGATTTTACAAAATGCTTTCCTTGCTTCTGGGGCAAGGAAAATGCTTAGGAACACACACCTAGCATTCTTTACCTCAGCCCATGTGCAGTTGCTGCGAGTGTAAGGTTGGCTGCAAGGGCCCTTGGCATGTTCTGCTGACTTACACTGTGGAGGAAGGTTCCCACAGGATACCCAATGCAGGCTGCCATGCTCCCCTCTCTCGGAGACCTCTTTGCCTCATTGCTGGCTACATGCACCGCTCTGCTGCCTTATAACTTAATGGGTTTGGTGGCTTTGTTATCTTTAGCTTTTTCAGGTATCTGTGAAGTTGGTCTTCAATAAAGTATTCTGCCGTCATTGAGGGCAAAGTATGGTGCCTTCATTTTCCAGCAAGGACACAGAGGGAGACGTCAGTGGTCTAATTTTACTGCTAATTAAGACAGAGCAGTATTTAGAACTCTGGCCTCCTGGTGCCCATTTGAGCACTTTCAACCACAGCAGGCTAAGCAACAAGGCAGTCTTACTTCATCAAACCTCAGATGAGCCATTGTTTGTTCGTTTAAGAAATATTTCTTAAGGGGCTTGTTCCATTTCCAAGCACTGGACAAAGAAGCCTGTTTTGTTATTGTTCCCACTTCCATCCAGAAATTCTTTCTGTTTGGATTTTCATCAGTTTTATTTTGATGTGGTAATTGTAGTTTTCTTTTAATTTATCCAGTTTTGATAATCCAGATTCATGAATATAAGCTTGGAAGATATTTTTTTTAAGGTTAAGAGAAGTTTTATTAGTTTATAAATTTTTTTGCTAGGAATGCTCTAGATTTTAAAGGAGTTATCAAAATATGTTTTTTAAAAAAACTTTATTTATTTGAATGTGTGTGTGTGTGTATGCACGTATGCATTCATGGAGGGCAGAAAGGGTGTCCTATTTTACTCCCCTCATATTCCTTTGAGGCAGGGTCTCTCCATGATCCCTAGGCTCATGTTTAGCTTTGAGGATTGTTGACAGTTTTGAAATTATTATATCTTGAATATAATATATGTGCCTCGTGTTCTTCAACCTATCATTAGGAGACTCTAGCTGCATGTGTAACCTCATCAGAGTTATGCAGACTTGAAGTATAGACCAGAGGTAGGCAAGTATACAGTTTAAGAAATGGGTATAGCTGTATCTTACACAGAACAAGAGTAGCCTAAATTAAACATTTTGTTATCTTTTACTTAACAACTAAGATGGAGGCACCCAGGTTTGCTGTAACGTCCTTTCCTTTCTGGGTGCCAGCTAACCTTATCTGCCTAGACCAACTTGGCTTACTGCTATAACTCTGCTCAAATCAACAGGATGGACAGAGGGGAGAGCCCTTCAAAGTTCTTCCCTAGACACCATGTCCCATTGAATGTATTTGTTCGCCATGGTCATAAGCAAATGCAAAGAGAGTGGGAAACATGGTTATTTTTTTATTCTGAAATATCAATTCTTAGACTAACATTTAGAGATTCTATTATTTTAGGGGAAAGGGATTAGATGGTAAATACTGAAGGACAATTAACTATCTCTTCCTTAGTAAGTAGTTCTTATAAAATTCAATAGGTTATAAGTTGATACCTTGGAAGAAGAAGTTGGAAAAAGTGTCATGCAGATTGGGCATTGAAGAGCAAATAAGCAGTTCAGTCAAAGAGCATCCCAGGCATGAAGCCTGGCATGAGCATTTGACCCCTGAAATACAGAGCCATTTTCTTCTCTGCCAACAATGCCTGGCATTTACAGTGTAGATAGTGGGCAGCAGAACTGACTTTGAGGGCAGAGGCATGAGGATTTTACTCTGGAGAATGAAGGCCAAGGAATTGGAAGAGCTGTTTTTTCATTGTGTGGGAGGAAGAGAATGCATTCCACTGTGGATAAACTAATACGTAAGGTAAACATGGGTGTGCCAAGTTAAACCTCTCCAGGCAGCTAAGAAAGCACAGATAGATGTGGGGCTGGAGGTGTAGGTTTGGGATTTGCCTTTGAGCTATGACAGTTAAAATTGTAGGAGAAAGTATTTGCCTCAAGACAACGTCTGTAGAGAGTAAAGAGTCCAGGATTGGCCTTCACCACAGAAGAAAAACTAAGCATCCTGAACAAATATTGGAAATTATGCTGGAAATTACTTTCAAAAACATTTAAGAACAATCTGCCTTTACTTGCCTGTAGTTTCTTTTTTTGTTTTGTTTGTTTGTTTGTTTTGAGACAGGGTTTCTCTTTGTAGCCCTGGCTGTCCTGGAACTCACTCTGTAGACCAGGCTGGCCTCAACTCAAAAATCCACCTGCCTCTGCCTCCCAAGTGCTGGGACTAAAGGTATGCGCCACCACTGCCCTGCTTCACAAGTTTCTTTTAAAAGCATCCTCTATCATTGGTGTTTAGAAGCAATTGCATCTTTCAATATGACTTTTGTAACTGGTTACAGTCAGCTACTTACTATGTCCTGGATGCTTTTCCTTACTTCTTTGAGACATTACCATTTTCCATCAGCATCTCTGTAATTTGAACACTCTGCATCAGATCTCTCAGGTGATGGCACTGAGGCATTTGTGTTTGGTTTCCTTAGTGTAAAGAATAACTCCTCTGTTACTCTAAGCAGAAAACAAATCTCCCACTGGGCAGTAACATAGGTTTCCATAAGACTTGTACAGTCATGCTTTTATATGATGGTTGCTTAATCCATGATTTTTAAAAACTTAGGTTAGAACATGGTTGCTGAAAAAGACAAGAAATAAAAGGCTCAATTAAGACTTCTAATTCCTAGTCTTCAAAAATGGTCCCACCTAGTAGCACTTTGGGGTCCTCACATTCAAAATTAATCGAGCACTTAGTATTTGCCAAAGACTGTGATTGACAGATGTGGTCCCTAATCCTATAAACTTATAGTCTGTGAACCACATAGATAAGGGGGAAATGTAATCGAAAGTTAGCTTTTACTTTCTTCAAACACGAGGTGAGTTAAGACAGACTGTTTAATGCATTTCTACTGGAAGATGTGGGATGGGAGTGTCTGGAGGCCAGGCTGATGACCAGGTACACTGCTGAGAGTGTCTGCGTCTCTGGGGCACTGTGAACATTACTGACAATGGCCTCTCTTGTTAATGTTCTTTGAAATTTGCCTTTTGAGCTGGATGCAGCTTAGCACATTGCCACTTGGCAACTTTTTGGAGATAAAAATATCACTAAGTGTAGTTATAACCATTTTGTCACCGTGGGGCTTCTGCTTTTCTAAATTGAAGCAAACCACAAAGAGAGAGGATCTTATGCCATCAAAGTCATCAAGTCCAGCCCAGCAGGCTGTTGAAATGAAGGCTTAAGAGGGATGCTCAAGTAATGTCTCATCAGGTCCTGCAAGTGCCAGAATAATCCAAACACATAATCACTTTGAAGAAAATTAACTGTAATTGATGATTATTAAATCAACTGTATTTAGTTCAAAATGCTCTAATGGAGAAACAAATCAAATATGAATTTAAGAGTAATCTGCAGCATAGATTTTTACCCATAATACTCACATGTCGCTCAGTCCTCATCCCTGGATGGAGCGTGCAGTGATCTGTGCTGTATGTAATAATTCCCCTACTGCTAGATACTGAAAGTGCCTCTAATCATACACTATCAT
This sequence comes from Apodemus sylvaticus, assembly GCF_947179515.1. Classification (NCBI taxonomy): domain Eukaryota; kingdom Metazoa; phylum Chordata; class Mammalia; order Rodentia; family Muridae; genus Apodemus; species Apodemus sylvaticus. The sequence continues at coordinate 75,019,170 of NC_067478.1, read as the reverse complement.
CAGTAATGTCGCAGCAAATATTTCTGTACAAATTTTTTTGAATGCATGTGCTTCCCATAGGCTAGAAGTAATCTCTAGATCAAAGGATATACACATTTGAAATGTTTAATAGACTTGATTGTTTCCCAATACCATTTAAACACAGCACCATGTTCTTTTTTTCTTTTAGTTTTTGTGAGGAAGGGTTTCATGTAGCCCATGATGGTCTGGAACTGCTTTGTGGCTGAGCATGACCTTGAAATCTGGTGTTTGTGCGAGAAAAAGACCACTATCACAATTTTGAAGCAAGCTTTAATTAAATACTGGTCAGGATGCTGAGTTCTGGCCAGGTCTAGTATAGGATTTCCAGAAAAAGACTACGGGTCACATTTTGCAGATGCCTGTAACGACACATCCGTAAGGCTATATCCTACCAGGTGCAATCAGGGAAAACATATATCCTTACGTACTTCCTGCCTGCATATCTCTACACACAGAGGGAAGCATAGATCCTGCTGCATTTCTTGCCTATGTACCTCCCACCTACATATGATCAAGCACACCTGGTGAGGTTGGGTGAAACAAACTTCTTTAGAGGATTGAAAGCAAGGCTTCTTATCTTACATAAACGACAGCCTCCAGCATCTCAGGATATGTGTCCTTGGGCAAGGGGCTTACAGAGACATTTTTGTCTCATGACTCTCTTTGGCACAGTGATTAAAACTTAAAACATAACTTTGGCTCTCTGTAAAATAAAACTAATTATTCTTACCCCTCTCTAGCTTCAAATGAATGAGACTCAAACTATGATTTATTTGTTAGGCTCTGTGCAATTACTGGGGAATGACTCTAATCTAATTCTCTAATGATAGACTGGCTACTTTCCCAACTGTGCTCCCCAAATACTTGCTGTTTGAATCTTCCTGGGTTATTTCTGCTCCAGCAATCCTGTGTTCTGGGGAGGCATTTCACTCTGGTGCATGCTACAGGTCTATTGTGACTAATGGAGACCTGTTCTTCTCCTCCTGTATGCTCCCCGCCCCCCCTCTCTTTTCTTCTCCTCACAGTCCCTACTTGTCACCCCCAGCCAGACAACTGAAAACTAGCCTCCCTTTATTCCTTCCAGTAATTGGCTATAGCCAATTTTTATGTAGTCAATAGTTTTAAATTGGAGAACAAGGTTTGCACAGCAAAAGCTGGTGAATGGTGAGAATTTGCTAGTCTTGGGGCAACAGGATTTTTTTAAACTTTTTTTATTAGATATTTTTTTGCTTTACATTTCAAATTTTATCCCCTTTCCTGGTTTCCCCTCTGAAAACACCCTATCCCATTCCCCTGCCCCGGTCCCCCTGCTCAACAACCCACCCACTCCTGATTCCCTATCCTGGCATTCCCCTATATTGGGGTATTGAGCCTTCTCAGAGCCAAGGGCCTCTCCTCCTTTTGATGTCCAACAAGGCCATCCCTGATATATATATATATATAGATATAGATATAGATATAGATATAGATATAGATATAGATATAGATATAGATAGATATATTGCTAGAGCAATGGATCCCTCCATGTGTACTCTTTGGTTGGTAGTTTAGTCCCTAGAAACTCTGGGGATACTGGTTGGTTCGTATTGTTGTTCCTTCTATGGGGCTGTAAGCTCCTTCAGCTCCTTGGATCCTTTCTCTAGCTCCTCCATTGGGGACCTTGTGTTCAGTCCAATGGTTGGCTGAAAGCATCCACCTCTATATTTGTCAGCTACTGGCAGAGCCTCTCAGGAGACAACTATATCAGGTTCCTGTCAGCAAGCACTTGTTGGCATCCACAATAGTGTCTGGGTTTGGTGACTGTATATGGGATGGATCCCCAGGTAGTGCAGTCTCTGGTTGATCTTTCCTTCAGTCTCTGCTCCACACTTTGTCTCTGTATCTCCTCCCATGGGTATTTAGAAGGGTAATATCCAACATATACAAAGAACTCAAGAAATTAGACTCCAGAGAACCAAATAACCCTATTAAAAATGGGGTACATAACTAAACAAAGAATCCTCAACTGAGGAATAATGAATGGCTAGGAAGCACTTAAAGAAATGTTCAGCATCCTTAGTCATCAGAGAAATGCAAATCAAAACAACCCTGAGATTCCACCTTACCTCATGCCAGTGAGAATAGCTAAGATCAAAAACTCAGGTGACAGCAGGTGCTATCGAGGATGTGGAGGAAGTGGAGGAACACTCCTTCATTGCTGGTGGGATTGCAAGCTGGTACAACCACTCTGGAAATCAGTCTGGCGGTTCCTCAGAAAAATGGACATGGCACTACCTGAGGAACCAGCTATACCACTCCTGGGCATATACCCAGAAGATACTCCAACATGTAATAAGGACTCATGTTCCACTATGCTCATAGCAGCCTTATTTATAATAGCCAGAAGCTGGAAAAAAACCCAGATGTCCCTCAACAGAGGAATGGATACAGAAACTGTGGTACATTAACACAATGGAATTGTACTCAACTATTAAAAACAATGAATTCATGAAATTCTTAGGCAAATGGATGGAATTAGAAAATATCATCCTGAGTGAGGTAACCCAATCACAAAAGAAAACACATGGTATGCTCACTGATAAGTGGATATTAGCCCAGAAGCTTGGAAGACCCAAGATAACAATTCACAGGCCAAACAAAGCTCAAGAAGAAGGAAGACCAAAGTACGGATACTTTGGTCCTTCTTAGAAGGGGGAACAAAACAACCAGATCTTGTGGTACAGAATTTAGCATTTGAATACATAGCATCACCAGATCAACACCCAACAGTTCTCTTTAAATTCTTACATACTGGATATCCTCGGGCCTGTTAAAGAGTGAGTCCCTTGCCTCCTTTACAAGAAAGTGAAGTTCAAGGTGAAATTGTTTTCTTTATTCTGCATGTGGATTGAAGACATGTTCAAGGCTGCAGCAATGACTCTCATTTAGGAAAAACAACACTTTGGTTATTTTCTGGTTCTTTCTGGTTTCTTCAACTCTCCAATTTCATCTCCAGCTACATCTGGAGCAGCCACCCTATATAATGGCTGCATTGCCCCACTGTCTCTCGTGTCTTCTCTCCTTTCCTTTTACACAGACATGTTCTGTCATTGCCTCACTGTCTCTCGTGTCTTCTCTCCTTTCCTTTCACATAGACATGTTCTGTCATTGCCTCACTGTCTCTCGTGTTTTCTCGCCTTTCCTTTCACACAGACATGTCCTGTTTGGATGAATGGCTCTCAACAAACATGCCAAAGTAGACGGGAAAATCCAAGATGGTCTCAACTCCTCATCAAGAACCACAGACAACCTTAGCCAAAATGCCCAACAGTGGGGAGATAGAACCTGAAGAGACCACCTCCAGTAGATAAAGCCCCAATGGAGGAATGGGTCACCAACCTACTTTCAAAATTTTTGACCCAGAATTGTTCCTGTCTAAAAGAAACGCAAGAGCAAAAATGGAGCAGAGATTGAAGGAAATGCCATCCAGTGACCGGCCCAACTCTGGCTCCATCTCATGAGGCAGGGTGGGACAACCAAAACCCTAACACTATTACTGATGCCATGTTGTTTGCAGACAGGAGCCTAGTATGGCTGTCCTCTGAGAGACTCTGCCAGCAGCTGATGGAAACAGATGCAGATACTTAGAGCCAACCATTGGACTGAGGTCAGGGACCCCTATGGAAGAGTTAGGGGAAGGACTGAAGGAGCTGATTGCAACTCCACAGGAAGACCAATGCATTTGTACCAACTAACCTGGACCTCTAGGAGTTCCCAGAGACTAAGCCACCAACAAAACAGCATACCTGGGCTGGTCCGTGACCCCCAGCACACATATAGCAGAGTACTGCCATTTTTGAGAGAGGATACATGCACCTAATCCTGCAGAGACTTGATGCCCCAGGGAAAAAGGATATGGAGGGTAGGGGTGGAAAACACCCCCTCAGAGGCAAAGGGGAGGGAGGAATATGTGAAGGACTCTTGGCGAGGAGACTGGAAAGGGGGCAACAAGTAGAATGTAAATAAATACAACAAAGAATGCTGAGAGTGGGACAAACAGTCTTCTCCAGAGAAGAACACACTCTCCTATACCAAATGGTCAGCTCTGTCTGAAGTCACACATGTGCAGGGAACATCATACTGAGCAACATATTTAGGAACATATATGTATATACATATATGCATGTTAACAATAGTTAATAAATAAAAAAAGAAGCCATGAATTTGAAAAAGAGCAAGGAAGAGTATATATACATATGAATACACACATTATATATATGTATACACACATACACACACATATAAGAAAGGATGGAGGGAGGAAAGGCAAGGGAGAAATAGCATCATTACATTATAATCTCAAAAACAAAGGAGAAAGAACAGAAAACAAAGGTAAAATGGGAACAGTGAGCTGCAATTTCTTAAGAGCCATGCAGCAACCCAGCCCACATCCTGAGCAGCAGTGTGGAGATGAGGAGCAGCTCAATGCCCTTCCTGCTTTCTCCCCCAGGTTCTCCCTTCTCACTGTCTTCTTGCTCATGTTAACAGGGCTGATATAGTTGTTACAAGCCAATTTATATCTTACGGGACGTAAGAGCAAGACAAAACAATTTATAGAGGTTGATGTGCTTAGGACTTTCGAGGAGTGGGGGTCCAGAAAATGGGAAATCATTTGAAATGTAAATAAATATATCAATAAATTTAAAAAAAAGATAAAAGGGGTATAAGATATGTTCTATGGGGTGTGGTGAGGTGTGGGGGAAGGGGATGTCTCAGCAGGCCTATGCCAAGGCGTCCCTTACCCAGAGGGACAGCCACAGGAAGGTATAGTACAGACTAGAGTTCATTCAAGGCATGGATGGGGAGGGGAGTTAAGAGGGAAATAGAGAGAGAGAAAGGCAGAGAGAGGGAGAGGGTAGAGAAGTAGAGGCCAGCCATGACCATGTGGAGAGAGGGAAAGGGAAGGGGGAAGGGAAGAGCCCAAGAGGGCAAGAGAAGCAAGTGGGAAGCAGGAGTAAGAGAGAGGGGAGGGGGCAAGCAGCCCCTTTTACAGTGGGCCAGGCCTACCTGGCTGTTGCCAGGTAACTGTGGTAGAGTTTAGACAGAATGCTAACAGAGTGAGTAAGGGTGAGGTCATGTGCATGACCTGACACACTCTCTCTCTCTCTCTCTCTCTCTCTCTCTCTCTCTCTCTCTCTCTTCTCTTCTCTTCAGTCTCACTGTGTAGCTCTGTCTGGCCTGCTTGCTATGTATTCGGTGCTGGTCTCTGACTCACAAAGATCTACCTGTGTCTACCTTTCACTGTGGGGTTTACACAAGCAAAGAGCAAATCTTCTTCCTCCCATTAAGTTCTGAACCTATAAATCAACTTATCTGTGGTCCATCAACAACAAGGCAGATGTGACAGAAGAAAAGAACGCATTGGTAATGATGGAGTAGACATTTGAAATGTCTTCCAAATAACATGTTTGTCAAAGATTCAGCATTCTAGGAAATGGTATTAACTCTCTCAGGATTACCAGAGATATTATTTTCCAACTTTAAATTTTAACATGTTCAGGATGCCAGCTAATGAAGGACAGTAGCACATTCCCACACTTTTATAAAACTAATTATCCTAAAATTTGTGCCCCTGCTGAGCCATTGAGAAAGGAATGCTCATGCAACAAATAGGGGCTGCACAGAGTGTGGGACAGACAAAGAATTCAACATCAAGGAAAGGAAAGACCAAGATGCCCAGGGAAGCAAAAGTAACAACTTACTGAAGCAAGCCAAGGGCTCCTTTAGAGGTGGGAGGGAGCCCGGGAGCTGGAGTCTGCTAAACAGATTCTAGTTGGGTATTTTATATGGCCCTGGGTCCTTTTTTCCCTGTTACTGGTCCTGTTAGGAACCACACAACCCCCACGCACTGTGCTCTCTCTCCTCATGACATCTTTCAGAAGAAGAAACTGCCATTTTAGGGAAGCCACTTTGGCTATCCCTGTGTACCTACATCCTTTTAAATCTCTCTCAGGCTTGCCTCTTGGAACTAAGGCAAGACTGGGCAGTGGTTGCTTCCCTTCGCCTGTTCTGTGACAAAGCACCTGATCAAAGTAATATAAGGATGGAAGAGTTTGGGCTAGTGGTTCAGGCAACGGTCCATCACTGTGAGAAAGGCCTGGCGGCAGAGGCGTGAGACAGCTGGTCTCTGCAGTCAGGAAGCAGAGAGCTGTGAAGAACACTCATGGTCGGCTAGCTTTCTCACTGTCTCTTTTATGCAGTCTGGGACCTGGGACAGGAATGATGCTGAGTCCATCCATCTCAATTAACTTAATACATGAAGTCCCTCACAGACACACCAAAAGATGACTAGTAGTTTTAATTTTTATTTCTTTGCTAACTAATGGCTTTGAACATTTTTTTCTCATTTTTTTTTTTAAGGAACAAGCATTCCCAAGGCCTGGGTTTGGCCCATTTTCTTCTCTAGTTCAGGAAGCAGTAGTGAGTTAAGATTTTTTCTTTTTAAAAATTAAGCTCAAAGGAATAGAGCACAAAGTTCAAGAATGCTCTATACATTCCAAATTCAAATTAACATAAGCCTTTGTTAATAAGACAAAAAATGTAATTAATCACGTGCCTATAATTTACTTGCATTTGTTCTGTTTTGTAAAGCTGATTTCAATTATAGATATTTATAAAGAAAATGAGTATCTGGCATTGTTTACAAGCTAACACTTCCAGAGTTTTTATGAAAATTGTGTGAGTTAAAAGGTGAATTTTCATAAATTTTTCTTAGCAGTCTTTTTTTATTTTTAGAAAGTAATACAAACTGTTCGAGGCCATCACCATAATGCCACACTGGTAATTGTACTTGGTGTCTTCATACTGCTTCTGTTTTGTGCCTACCACATCCCTGTGTGGTGTCATCTTTATTTTACAGATGGAGCCAGAGAGGCCTCAGGGAAGTTACGTGATTTGCCTAAGGTGCTGAAGTTGGTACTAGACCATGAGTTAAGGCAAACAGGTCTGTGTCATGATCCATGATGATTTTATTAGAAGTCATATGGACTCTTTAGGAGCCCAGCTCTATGAGAACAGCTAATTTGTTTGCTTCATTGAAGTAGTACTATGAAATATGGGGGGAGGGGGAGCAGTTCCATTGGGAAGGTCTACAATTGGTTAGGGTGATAGACTAGAGACAGATGTTTATATTGTTTTTTCTATAGAGAAGGATGCTTCTTCTATGGAGAATCAGTTTGGGACAGTTATAGAATGGAACCTCTGTCAGGATGCAAGTTCTTTCCTGTCTGGTATATCATTAACAATGCTTTGACTATCTCTTTTGTTGACTGATCAGATAAGTTCAGTTCATTTTAAGGTTGCTTCAGTCCACATTTCTAAGCCCTTACTCTGGATCCATATGGTGGAGGTAGCATGCCTACCCAGCTTTCTCATGACCATGACCATGAGGGACAATCCCCTAGCTGAAATCTGCACATTGTTTCCCCAAGGAAAAGACACACTGTAATACCGATCTATCTAGTAATATACCAGTCCATTACAGATGTCATCTGGGATACAGAATGACTTTGGATTACAGTACAAATATGCAAAAATAACTTGTAAAGAAAAAAAACTACATAGTTCTGAATTAAAAAAAAAAGCAAAAACAACAACAAAACAAAAACAAAAACAAAAATACCACCTGTAGCCATAAGATCAGTCTTAAAAAAACAGGTTAATAAAATTGGAATCTTCTCTAATGTTCTCCCCCTCCAAGTAGCAACCTTCCTACTTTCACATCATCTATGACATTTTTCTCAATACCTCTTATCCAGTCTTGTGTGGGCCCCTGTCTAGTTTCATGATCTCTTCACTTTCTCACAAACTCTTACCCACGGGCAGACACTAAAAGTTAGGATCTGCATTTGGAGGAACACAATATTTTTCCCCTGAAACTGGGTGACCTCATTTAATGGAATACTTCCTAGGTCCGTCTGTTTTGCCCATCAACATAGGAGTGGATGATGAAAATGTGGCAAGTAACAAAGACACCGTGGGATTTTACTCTGTTGTTCATAAAAAATGGTATCTAGATTTCTTCTATGTAGAAGTTCTCTTCATAGAGAATCACTAGCTAAGCAAACACTCATCCACAAGTAGGCACCAGATTCTTTGCTTCTTTGTTTCTCCTTTGCATCTGCACTGGCTCCAATGTCTGTCATAACCTATTGTTTGTATTTACCAGGTTACATTGCCCCCATAAGACTCCTCCACCAAATACACACATTGTGCCAGGCTCTAATTTGATCTGCGTTCAACACTGACCTCCATGGATTCTCTAGCTCTCATTTTACCCTCTTCATTAGTAGAATTCTTTCCAGAACAGATTGCCTGCTTTCTCTGAGAGAAGAGCACTCTGGTATGTTTACTGGATCAGCATTTGTAAAATTGTGTTGGCTTCTTGTCTCAGTTACTTCTCTATTGCTGTGACAAAACACCATGAGCAAGGCAACTGCTCAAGGAAGAGTTTATTTGAAGCTTACAGTTGCAGAGGGTGAGTTCGAGGCCATGACTACCGTATGGAGAACATGGCAGCTGGCAGGCAGCCATGGTGCTGCAGCAGCAGCCGACAGCTTGCATCTTGAGCTTACATGCATGTAGTGGAAAGGGCTGAGGGTGGCTTAGACTTTTGAAACCTGAAGCCCACTCCCAGTGTGCCCTCCAAGAAAGCCACACCTCCCAATCTTTTCCAAACAGTACCACCAACTGGGGAGCAAGTATTCAAGCATTCTCATTCAAACTGGGGCCTTTCTCATTCAAACCACCATATTTACAGAAACCTATTGTAATAATTATTTTTAAAATCCCAGGTTTCTTCCCACCTTTGACCATTTATGTTCCTAGATAAAAGACACACACACACACACACACACACACACACACACCCTTTATATTTTAATATTCCTTAAACAGCAAAATAGCTGGGCAACTGCCTAACCTCCCCACTGTTAGAATCCACTTTACCACCTTACCACTCCTAACTACTTCACTAATTTCTATGTTCCATCTTGCCTGCTCTTGACCCAAGTGGGCAGCCTTCTGAGCCACATTCTCTTGGCCCAGAGGCCACAGTGGCTCTCCTTCTCCCTCCTACCTGTTCTTCTTTCATGGTGGCCTCTTCCCTCCTACTTCCTCCTCCTCATGGTCTCAAGCCAGAGGAACCTCAACCCCACCTATGTCTCTTCTTCGCAGCTATTAGCTGTTGGTGTCTTTATTTACTAATCAGAATTAACTGGGAGCAGGGTCTCTCAGGCTACATGCAGACTCCAAATCTTGGAGAGTGATAGTTAGCATTAGAATACAAGTAGCATTAGGCCAACTCACTACAGAAACGTAAAAGGAAGCAAATGATTTTCACCTGGTCATAATGTGAATGTTTCTTTAGCAGCCTCCAAAGTGGTGGTTTGACTGCTGGGTATGGTACTAAGAGTTAGCTATGCACCCAAGCCATTCCCTTGTTACCTTATGTCACTGACCATCTATGTATCATTTCCTTGTATCATCCTTCCAGAGAGCCTTGTTCATTTTGCCTTCCCTCTTTAATGAATTGTGTAAATGTTTTGACACATGCCCCTTACATATTTGTATATCATTATGGTTTTAGAATTTTGAAGATTATGCTTTGACACCCCCAAATGGGACTAAAGTTTAATTTCTCACCCTTCTGGAGACTTGTTAAAACTCCAATTAGTTGAATTAGATAAAGTAAAGTAAAATGGAGTTCTTGGTCCTGAGCCTGGTGGTTTAAGAACCAGCAAGAGGTATAGAAGAAACCCCAACTATTTCCTGAGGCCAGTATTCTTAATCTATAGATTAAGAAATAAAAAGCATTGTATAGAATAATATTTCACCATGCAATGTATATTATGTATCTGTTTATCTAAGTAGCTACTTTCTCACCTAGAATATGTTTCTTCAGCATCTTTAATCTGCTAGGTACTCCTGTGGAATCTAGAAGACAGGGTTAAGAATATAGAAGTGATTTAGGTTTCCTGTACTCAAGAAGTTCTCAGGGTGGTGTGGGGTGGACATACACAGGGCCACTGATATCTGAGCGATTGGTGATACACAGAGTGATATAAAAGCAATGGAGAATCAGGGAGAGTGTAGCATTATGGGAACATTATGGTGGTTCAGTCTCTGAGAGCCCCAAGCTTTTGGGTTAGTTGATTCTGTTGGTCTTCCTGTGGAGTTCCTACCCCCTGAGGGGCTGCACTCCTTCCTCCTACTCTTCCATAAGAGTCCCAAGCGCCATCCACTGTTTGGCTGTGGGTGTCTGCATCATGATTACAATACTTTTAACAGCCCCTGGAAGCAGCTGTTATCACCAGGTTCTCACCATGGTATTAAAAAGCTACTGTCACAGCCCCACAGTGGTTATAAAGACCGCCATTTATAGAGCTGAAGCTGTGCCAGGAACTTCCAATTTATATTCTGTTGTTTATTCTCAGGCTAACCCTATGAGGCAGGAACTGTTATTGAGAACTGGAGGGATCTAATTCGCAGAGGTTAAATGAGTCGTTGACTATCACAGAATGGCTAAGTGCTGGATTAGATTGTATGAATATAGGGCTTAATATTCTCCTATGACTTTTATCAGCACCCTGCATTTTTCCAGACAAATTATATCCAGACATATTGTGTATAGAGGCTAGGGGTCCAGTGTAGATCAGTGTAGGGAAAAGTAACATTAAGAAGTCCTGGCTTGAGCACCTTTTTATACTTGTGTTATCCCTTGGGAGAACAAATGTCAAAAAAAAAAATAGCAATTGGGAGGCAGAAGCAGGTGGATCTATGAGTTCGAGGACAGCCTGGTCTACAGAGTGAGTTCCAGGACAGTCAGGGCTACACAGAGAAACCCTGTCTCAAAAAGCCAAAAAAAAAAAAAAAAAAAAAAAAAAAAAAAAAAAAAGAAAGAAAAAAAAAAAGAAAAGAAAAGAAAAAGAAACAATAGTCATAATTTACTTGTAAATTAAAGTTGCTCTTCCCAAACTTGTGGCTCATTGACAAAAATGTTTACAGCCCTCACTTGGACAGAATGACAGCATGTTTGATGAAGGGATCAGGGGTAAAAGGTTTGGTTTTCTTAGTTTCCTTTAGAACAGAGCACTATCATCGTTTTTATTTTCCCAGCATTCTGGCTTTACTGCTGCTAGTGGCTAAGGGTGTTGTTTGTATCTTGGGAATTGGGCATGCCCAGACAAGGTAGGAGCCAACCTGATGGCATTGTTCTAAGATGAAACTGTCTGTGCCTCACAATCTAAAACCTATGGTAATACTAGGAATGGCTGTTCTGTCCTTACCAGGGATAGGTTTGCCCAAGTTCCTCAGTGTAGCATTAAATTCCTGTGTTCATTTCCTTCTGGAAAATTCTAGGCTGTCAAAGCAGAGAGAGTTTCTACCTAACACAGCTGCCCCATCCACAGCAGGAGGGCAAGAATTCTGCCACCCTGTCTAGACAGCCTGGGGAGTTTATGGTATGTGCGTGTGAGCTTCTTACTCTATTTTTCCAAACAGTGACATTTGCTTTCTTCTAAATGATGCTGTTTAAATGCTTTCCACAAATGGAATCTTGAAAATAAACATATTGAATGGGTAAGAATAAAAGAGGATCTGGTCTCACTGCTAATCACTGCTGGGAAGTCTTCTCAGCTGCAGAGAGATGAGGCTGCACAGAACAGGTCATCAGGATAAAGAGCCCCCAAGTGGACTGTTGGTAAGGAAGTCTAACCAGAATGGCGCTCACAAACAGATCCAAACACTGGGCCCTTGTCAGCCACCAGGGCCCTCAAGAACTTAGGAGACTCATCTCATAAATTGCCCCTGATTTCACGACATCTCGAACTTAACAGAAGAGAGAAGACTTGCAGCTAGTTTATTGTTTCATCTCCCAGAGGTTTCCTTGTCAACTGTTAATATCTTTCCATTTAGATAGTAACACCTTTCCCTATGGAAAGCTATTGCAGTTTTGGATGGCTAGTGTCTTGATTTGGCACAGGCCCTCAGTCCTAACAGAGCAGACGGCAAGGCATTCCCATATGGCCTGTGGTAGTTAATGGGAAATGTGCCCCGTGTGGGCTGGCATAGCTGGACACTTGGTCCTCAGGCAGTGGTGATATTTGGGGAGGATATGGGGCCTTGGGGAGGTGGCGCGTTGGTGGAGGAAGTGAGTCACTGGAGGCAGACTTTGTGACTTTATAGCCTTGCCTCACTTCCCAACCTCTCTCTGTACTTTCAGTGTCTATGTAATGAAATGTTGTTCGTTAGCATCTGCTCCTGCTGCAGTGCCTGCCTGTCGCTTTGCCTGTTAGGCCATGATGGATTCTTCTGTAAGCTGTGATAAACCCTCTCTTTCTTAAGTTACTTCTAGTTATGATATTTTATCACAGCAATAAAAAAGAGTAACTGATACAATGCCTTACTGTGTTATGGAACTGTGGTATCTGATTTGGGGAGATTGGATTTTTTTCCTCCATATATATTTTACTTACTCTTTAAATTTTTCATATGCATATATAATATATTTTTATCATTCCCACACACAATTTCCCCCATCCAGTTCTATACTCCAGGAATCCACACACAGTACAGTGGGGTTGAGTGACTTAGCATGGGTTTAAACCCCAACTCCACTTCCCTTCCCACCTAGCCAAGGTCCACGGCCCACACCGCCTCATGAGACTGCTGCTAGCTTGTGACCGGAGAGACTAAGAATGACAAGGCATGAAGTCCCAGGAGCAGAAAGGAAATACTCAACTGATGATGGCTAGCATTATTGCTGTCACTGGTCACCCCTGTTTTTCTTTATAAAATGCTCTTTGATTATATATATATATTTCTTGCTTAGAGAAAATAATGAGAACCTGACTTCTCTTCTGTTTGGGTTGCATGTCACTTGGGAAGGGTTATAGTTATTCTTTATTTTTGGAAAACACTGGAAATAAATAGTGCTCTGATAATCCTCCCCTCCACAAAAACCCTCAAAAGTTTCCCTATCCACATTTATTCATGGCATCCTTCTTTGTCAGAACCTGCAGAAGTGCTGACTTAATACGTGTGGTTACTTCATTTTCATACTTTCGCACTAGATAGATAAAGGGGAAGAAGTGACATTTAGAGGCTCTGTTAGGCATCTTTCCTTTCTTGTAGCTGTACCTGAGATCACCCGTCCTTAAGGGATTGGATTTGTTGCTTTGGGGCTATGGTGAGGCTGCATGGGGCTAACACTGCAAAGCCAAACTTCTCAGCCAAGGAGTAGCTGAGATCAACAGAGAAGCTGGGGTCCCAGGGTTTCCTTCACAAAGGGCAATTGCACAGCCTTTGACTACCTGCAGACCTGTAGTTAACTCCACTTCTTAGAGGGTCTGCCATTTCCGTTAGTGATACATTGATGGCCAAGCCTTTAAACGCGCAAAGCAGTGATAGGGACTGGGAACCTGAGGTCCAAACTCTGGCAGGAATTGGGATAATTTGCCAGACCACAAACTAGGAAATGAGCAAAGAAAGTTCTTAAACAACTCCAAAATCCATTATTTATGACTTCCCCACCCATCTGTAATTTTTTCCACTATCAAACTCCATTGGTCTAGTCTGAGGCCTAAGTCTACCCCCACTCATCTACTGTTAATTGTTTCCAGGCTACACTGGGTCCTCTCAAAATCCAACTGTCTCCACAACTTCCTAATCAACCCTGGCCAGCAAAAACACAAGGCCAAACCTGGGCCTTATCCTAGTGCCTGCCCTGTGAAATCCCCTGAGATCTCCTGTCAGCAGATTTCACTACAGCAGAATGAATCTTCCTCAGGAAACAGAGGCCACGGGAGTAAATCTGACTTTGCCACATGTGTTAAAGAATAATGTTTTTTAAAGCAAAAATTGCAATTCTCACATAATTGTAAAATGAATACATAAGCAAAGATCTACCTCATTAACTGAATGGGAGGGAACCTGTTAGATGTTGTAACTCATGCAAATGACAGGTTCATATGGAATAAAAGAATGTTGAAATGATTTTTATATGTAGTTGAATCTTGCTTTATTTCTTGGGTATGAGCAGAATTATTTACATGTCTATAGACATGAATTACATTTCTGTGAATGATAATTTATAAAGCCATAAAACTACCCAAAGGCAACAAACTCCAAAGCCCCTATAGAATCAGATAATCTGAGAGGGCTCCCATTACATGGTTATTTGGTAATCACCTTTACTTAACCCAAACTCTTATACTTTTCCTTGCAAATGAGTGATTTCTCATATCTCTGCTAGTTTCCCAGGAATGAGTTTTTAATCCATCCTTAGAAAGTCTTAGATTGTAGGCTTTCAAGACAAACCTTGAGTTCAATTCTCCATTTAGCACTAATAATGTATTGCTTCATACAAATCACTTGGCCAACTCTCTCTCTTACTAGAGCTGCTCACCAGCAGTAGCTCTTGGGAGAGCAAGCCCTGCACCCCGTCCAGGTAGCAGCGGCATCAAGGCTGTGAGTGTGGGAGAAGTGATCCCACTACTAATCTGCCATGGGCTGGCATGGGCATAGAGACGATGCCCCTCCCTAGCCCTCAACAACTCAGGTGAAAGCTGAGGAAAGCTTCCCACGGGGTCATGAGCTCAGGAGAGCTAGCCCTGCCCCAGAGCCAGTTCTATCATATGCTGATAGAAAGGCAGTGGTGCTCTACAGTGTGTCTATGTCCATCCATTTACCTACCTTCCTGCCTGTCTGCCTGTCTGTCTGTCTGTGTATTCTTTCATGCAGTGTTCTGTCAGTGAGATTTATCCCCGTTGTTGAATGTAGTTGATTTGTTTGTTCCCATTGATTTACAAAAAAACAATATCTTTCATATGGTGGGAAGACATTTGAAAAGGTTCTACTTTGTGATTACAGTACATATATTTCAGTCACAGGGGCCCATATTTTTATAGAATCTGCTTAAGGGTTTTGCTTGTTTGTTTTTTATGTGTTTGTTTTGATAGGGTCAAGTAGACCATACCAATTGTATACCTCTAATATGTGCTGAGTGAAGGCAGAAGCTGACCTAAGGTTTACATGTGATCAGCTTTCTATATCCACACTGAGGCCCTGGTGAGCAGTATCAGCTTCCCAAGGCAGACTCACAGTCTCGGGGGAACTCGGGATAGCGCTGCAGCTGACCTTTGCAGTGTGCAGGGATATTTTCTGTCTCTTCTCAGTCTCCTGACTGAAGCGCTTGGCCATATGGCCCCCCTCTCTCCCTGTTCTGCTCCTAAAATGCATACAAGTGGCTTCTCTTCTAGCAGGTGCCTCTCTTCTTGCTCACAGCCTCCCCTCTCGCCTCCCCAGCTCACACGGGCTAGATCTGGTTCAGGTCTTTCTTTTCACAGTTTGCCATGCGCTGTGGATTCGGCCTGTCCTTCTCTGAGATGCTTTGATCACTGGTCCTTCTGTTCGCAAACCCACCCCATGCCCAACCCCAGGCCTCTTCATCATTTCCTTAACTTAAATCCCCCTTTTCTAGATTGGCAGCCCTCCCATGCTCAGAGTTCCTGGCTCTGACTGTCCATCAGAAGGGTAAAGAACAGATCTCGACATGCAACAGGCCAAGTCAAAGGTTTACGCACTGACCAGGTAAAGCATGGGGCAGAAATAAAACAGTGAGAGCCAACTAGAAAGAAGACATGAGTCTGACAGCTACAGAGACCAAGGCATCAGGAAGCATTGGCCTTCATGCTTGGGGCTGAGCTTGTAACAAAGGCAATGAAAGAAAGTATAGATAGAGTGTTGCTGTTATTAGGTCAATAAAGTAAATTTTCAAAATAATATTCACAATAGGTTTGAGAGAATATCTTATTCGCTGTTATTTCTCCTAAACACCCAGCATAGCTTATAACTATTTTTAAGGCTAGATCAGCAAGTTACTGTTATCCCTGGATCCTATACCTTGAATATTGACTGGTCAGCAGGTAGTTTCCAGTGTCACAGCTCCAGCAGGCAGACACCCTGCTTCAGCTATGTTCAGATGTAGAAAGCTAAGCACATAGAGTAACTTTCTGTGTCATAGCCCTCAGTGAACAGCTTCTGGTCTAAACTCAGGTAAGCTTCTGGAGTCAGCCTCTTGGGAATCCGAAACGATAAAATCAACAGATAATGGAGGGTATTTCCAATTACCAGACAGTCGTGCCAACCATACTGTCTGGCAGTCTGTAGTGAGAGACTGCCAGACCCTTGGGGAGGCTGCACACCCTCTGCTAGAAGCTGCTAAACCTCAAAGCTCACAAACCTTTGCTGTGTCTGCCCCTGCTGCCTGATTTGAGAACTGCTGTTCTCCAAGCTTGGAAGCACATCCTCAGAGGAAAGTAGGGCTCGGGAGAGCTAGGAGAGCTACCGGCAACTGAAAGAGCTGCCCAGCCCAAGTGAGGTAACCTTTGTGGTTTTTATAGGGAGTTGCGTACTGCCTACATTCCAAGCTGGAACCTCTGCTCTGACAAATGATATTGTCCTAGAATAGGCTCTGTGAGACTGGCCACTGTCCTGGAAATTTTATGCTCTGCAGAATCAAGATAGAAGATGGGGGAGCTAAAGGTTGTTTTTTAAGGAGTTGGAATAAAGTTCAGAAGTCATGGGTTCCAGTCCCAACTGCATCACTTCTTCAAGTGACAGATTCAGTTTAAAAACCGAGTTTTGTGTTGTTTTGTTTTGTTTTTACTAATCTGGAGAGTGCCCAGATGCGATGGGTTATGTCTACATAAAAGAGGGAAGCTCTAGCTGTAGGTGGCAAACAAACATACAAATAGGGATATAAAGTGATGTTTCATAAAATAATAAACTGGAGGTAATAACTTCCTAATTTAAATTGAGCACCCAACTGATAATATCACGTATTCCAATTCATTACCAAGTTCAGTTTAACAAATCTTTCTGAAAGTCTAAGTCAGAGGTCAGCCCCAGAACTGATAGAAGATACAAAAGAAAGTCCAGGTAGCATTATTTGGGGGTGGTCAACACCACACACTTCACACAGTGAAACGTAATACTTAGAAGTACAAAATGGCAAATTCCAATGGTCATTTCCCAATAAGAGAAGGGTTCTGAGCCTGACTATTTTCCACTTGGAAAGAGAAACAGCATCTCCATGAAAGCCTTGGGATAGGTGATTAACACAGTCAAGAGGAGAGGGATAGTTGTTCTCACGACTTGACTGTGGTAAAGCTTACGTGCAAGTATTTAACTGGTAACAGACAATCTACTTCTTTGAAAACTGACAAAAATAGAATCTGTGGCACCTTTGTTAAGTAATGAGCACTTAGGGTTTTCAAACACAAGTCCATCGGCCTACTGGAAAGCCAACAGGTCCCTCAGCTGTGGGAACATGTGTTTGTCTGAAGAGGTTGGGCTCAACAGTTAACCAAATATTTGATAATGGGAGATGTTCCCTCAACCATCACTTCTCCTTCTGTCCTCTCTGTGTTTCTACCTCCAACTTCTGGGTTTTTTTCCCCCAACATATTTTTGTGTCCATATTATCTAAATACAACTCTTTCAACTTCTGACTTCAGGAAAAAATATATGCCTTCAGTGCATCTTTACATGTGAAATAAAAGTAGATACATCAAGAGAATTAGTGGGTGAGGAACACTGATAAGAGGTCTCTTCAATCGGGCGGCTCCAGAGGGCAAGATAAGTAGTGCTTTGAGGACATCAAGTGAATTAGCGCAATGTGCTAACCTTCACCCTGATCAATGGAGCAAAATCTTGGCTATCTAGACCTGGAAACAGACAGATTTGTGCGGATAGTTATATATTAGTTCTCTTTAAACCATATAAATTCAAGCCCAAATATGCCCTTCCAAACAATGTTCAGGCTTGAATTTTTATACTATCCATGAGCAAGTGTCTCTATGCCAAGCTGATCTTGACAGTGAATAAAAAAAGTTAGATTGGAAATGGAGAAAAGATAGAATAACAAAACACGGTACGTGCCGTCAAGGCACCTATACATAGTTTACACTCCTCTGTGGCCTTGTTGCTAAACAGTAAGACAAAAGGAATGCTCACATGGGTCATGATGGCTGTCCACTCAATGGGAACATGCCATGTTTGTAAGCGAGCTCTAACTTTCAGTTTTTAAGTTATTGAACACTGGCTATTACATACATTTATAGTGACTTTAAATACAAAGTGATGTAAAAAATAATCTATTTATTTGATTCTAATTCCAAAGTGTACATTTTACCCATGACTATGGTGAATCAATGAGTTAGTTATTTGTGAAACTTCTAGGTTAACTCTTAAATCTAAGGTGGGATAAAAATATGATTTGTGAGGTTTTGACTTTTATTCTTTGAAAGAATGGAGTCATGACAAAAAAAGAGGTGAGAAGGTGTGTCAAAGGAAGAGCTGGTTAGAAGTTGGAGCCCTCTGGCCTGCTGCATTTACTTTCTCAAACTGCTAAAGGAACTAAGCAACAATGCAGTTTTTTTTAAAAAGACTTATTTATTTGAAATGCACCATGATTTTCCCCCTACACCGCATTGAGTCCTAGATAAGTTTCACTCAGGCTAATACTACTTAGGCAGGTTTTACCTGAATCTATGCCTACTACAGTCAAACTGTGAACCCTGGGAGCACGAATCAAAAGTAAGAAATGATGCCCCCATGTTTAACTTCTGCCCCCAAACAGTTTACATGTGGATCCACCATAAGCAACTGGGCTTAACTTGTGGGAAGAGTCTAGACTGTTATTTCCCACCCACTCTCACCCCACACACACACACACACACACACACACACATAATGTATTCATGCATGCACAAAAACATACACAGGTTTGCACACGCACATGGCATGTGCATGTGGGTGCATACACACACACACACACACACACACACACACCACAGATAAATGAAAGGTCCTTTGTTCATTTATGCCTGGTCCTACATGCTTGGATGTTGGCCTGGCCTTTCTAATAACTTAAGTACTTCTGCCAGAGTCATTTAGATGCGCTGACAACAGCTGCAGAACTCTAGCAGGAGACCAGACAGGTTTTACTGACAGCCTGTCTTTCCCAACATATATTTTGTAGGATTGGTCCTTTAAGGCTTCAGTTTCTTCGCTGGTCCCCAACACAGGCTCCTTTCTTTTGCATCCTGGCTCCCTGGGTGGATGCCCGGCTTGCTGGCAAGACATAGGAACTATGATCATAAAATGCTTCAGACCGTCAAATGTTCATGGTGAGGTTGACTGACGCCACCTACTCTATAAAATGGGTGGTTTCCATGTAACTACTGATAAGCAATGCTCCAGCATAGAGAGACCACACGTCTTCACTGTCTGAGGTACTTGTCTGAATTTCTTGGGGAGAGAATTACTTCCACAAGGTGTCTGTCCTCATTCGGATGCAAGGACAAGTCATGTTTTTTCGGTAAGTTCTCAATGCACCTTTTTTGCAATGTCTTCACATGGAATCGTCTCAAAAGTGTGACCAGGACCACTTTCATCATCACCATGGCGATGTACTTCCCAGCACAGCTGCGGGGCCCAAAGCCAAATGGCTGAAAATACCTGTAGGGAACCTAGGGAGATGATCAGATGATTAGCCAGAATCATGCAACCAGCTCTCTCTGATTTCTCTCTGAAAGCATGGGTCAGTCAGAATATCCTGGCTTGACACTCTGCCATGCTGCTTCCTGTCTAGGGCCATCGGCTGTGGCTAACGAAGCATCTTAACCTCAGTGCCTTTCCTGTGACACAGACTGGCCACAGAGAGTCCCTGGTTTTGTTTTATGTGTCAATCAGCTGGGGAGAGGCAGTGCAAATCACCACATTATGTGCAATATTAGAAACCATGTAGTTTAATTCCAGCTTTCCTGGTGCTTTGCAAGTTACTAAGGCAAAGTTTGTTTTTGTCTGATCTCATATAATAGATGAAATGAAGACACAAACTATGGATGTCCAGACAATTAGTATCAAGCTTCTTGTGTGTGTGAGGAAGAGAGGGGATCTCTGTGGTCTGGGCTGGCCCCAGTGTTCTGATCCTCTACCTCAGAGTGCTAGATTACAGAAATATACCACTTCATCAGGTCCTCTGGAAATTTTTAGCTACTGTGAAAATTAATGAGGAACATGTCCGTTTGTCTGTCTGTCTGTCTGTCTCGTCTAATATATATTTACATGACCTCAATATACTAAAATTACAAAAAATTGTTGCCCAAGTGACTGACAAGGTATATGAATTGCCTGTCTAGAATTATTAATTAGAGTACCATATCAACATTGGGTCCCTATGCTACACACAAGTAGGAAAAGAGGAAATACATTGAGCTATTTGGAAAATTCTATCTTAATAATATTGTTCTGACATAATGGAAGCAAAAAAATCTCTCCTAAACACCAGCTATATAAAAACAAATGCTGATTCTTTTAATCATTGAGTTTTATTTAGAATGCCATCCATTGCTTGAGGCTATTTGATAGAATAAAGGCAGCAATAAAACTAAATCTTATTTGATTTCTATCTAAAGTAGAAATCTACATCTAAATGATGCTAAACTGATTCTTTTACTTCATTACAGAAAAAGTGATAAATTCAGGGCTGGAGATATGGCTCAGTGGTAAAGAGCACTGGATATTTTTCCAGAAGACCCAGGTTCAGTTCCAGCACCCACATACTGGTTCATAATCATCCATAAACTCATGTTCCAAGAGCTGTGATGTCCTCTTCTAAACTCTATGCCAGGCACATAAATGGTATGCTTACATACATGCAGTAAAAACACTCATTCATATAAGAATTTTTTAATTAAATGATAAATTTGAATGACGAAATCATTGCCTTAAATAAGTCTTTGCCAAATTAAGGACTTTTTATGTTTTGCTTCTCTGGGTGGCAACTATACAAACATTTTACAGAGCTACAGAGCCAACATCTTTGGTTTGGGATGAATGTGTCAGACATGTACTAGCTCTAGGACACAGGTGCTCCCATGACATAGAAGAAGGCAGGTGAAGCTCTCTAAGTGATCTCTAAGTGATACTAGTGGTGCTAGCACAGGACAGGACTG
This sequence comes from Apodemus sylvaticus, assembly GCF_947179515.1. Taxonomy (NCBI): domain Eukaryota; kingdom Metazoa; phylum Chordata; class Mammalia; order Rodentia; family Muridae; genus Apodemus; species Apodemus sylvaticus. The sequence continues at coordinate 74,998,090 of NC_067478.1, read as the reverse complement.
ACCAGAGCAGTTAACACCTCAGCACCAGAAACAACGCTCAGGTCTAAAGAGGAGCTCTTACATTCTTCTCAAAGTTTTCAAGGGTAAATTCATTGGGCTTGGGGAAATACTCCAGCCTGTGCATCCTTCCAATGTTCAGAATGATGTTGGTTCCCTTTTTAACCGGGTAGCCATCAATTATGTCATCCTCCAAGGCTCTGCGCATGACCAGGTCCACAACAGGCTGGTACCGCATGCTTTCATTAATGAAGTTTTCTACCACTTTTAAATTTTGGATATCATTGATGTTTACGTCTCTGTCACCTGTGGAGCAGATTGAAAAGGACAAAGAGGGCAGCGTCAGTGTTGTGTGTGATAAGCACCAAAGCTCTTCTTTTTCCATGGAACCATTTGTTTTTGGTTAGGAAAAAAAATGTTTTTCATTAATTCTAACGCAGACCACTCACTGGGAACAAATGTGCTGTATCTGGTCCACAAAGGGCTTTATAAAAGTTTAGATGTAAAACCATTTCTGGAAATTTCATAACAACCACAATAAAGATTTCCTAAAATTGTCTGGAAATTTGCTCCTATTAGACCCACCTTCGCAGCTGCAGTCAATGGGCAGGAGGTGGGGCCAGCCACCTTTCAGAGAAGACAAGCCCTCTGCAGTTTCCTGTGGGCCACGCCTACTCTGCATCCCATATTCCTCTTATTTGCCTTAAGTCTTCGAGTTTTCCACCTACTCTTCATTCTAGGGAACATTTACTTTGTCTTTTACTGTATGTGCCAGCTAACACAGTAACCAGCCCAGACAGGGGTGCAGAGGCTGCTACAGAGTCGGTGAGATCATGCACTGAGTTCAGGACATAAAGCTCACTCCTCCTGCTGCTTTCCCACACATGCTCGTCACGTCTGACTGACCCCAACAAACTGCTGCAGGAATATGGCACTACTCCCCCTCATAAACAGTGAGTGCCCTGACCAGCCTTGAGTGCTACTGAGAAATAACAAGACAGTCCCAGTGTCTCAGCCTGACCTGACACTGGTCAAGGAAGGTTAGATTGTTCCAGATATGGCAAAATTTTCACGTACCCTCAAATGAGCCACTTTAACAGAATCAAAGTGTCCCGGGTGTCCTGGAAATTCTAAGAAAGAGAAGCTGCATCTCAAGTACTGTGCTCTGAGCCCAAGGTCCCAACGACTATGCATAACAGGCTGGAGAGATAAAGGGATGACCACAGAGGTTGCCAAAAATATTTCCAAGAAAGTCGTGACCATGGACCACAAGAGGGAGCATAGATGTTGCAATGTGCTCTGCCTGTGGACCACAAGAGGGAGCCTGGATATTGCAACATGGCCTGCTGCTTTTCCATCTTTGCAGAGTCAGATGAAGAGTCAGGAGGCATTGAAAAGTACCAATGCATCTCACTCTCAAGGAATTTTATTAGAGATATGATAAAAGCATGCTCTCAAAGTCAGTTTCCCCTCCTAGACCCTCCTACGGTGCCTTCTCTTTTCATTCCTGTAGACTTTCTTTCTTTCTTTGTTTCTTTCTTTTTTTTCTTTCTTTCTTTCTCCTACCAGTCTACAAGCTAGCCCAGTGAGTGCTATCTCCTGCCCTCTACACAGACCCTGAAAGCCATATTTGAAACACGGAGAAAGCATGCTGGAATTTGGGACAGAGTTACCCTGTTTCTTTCTCTATCTTGCTGGCCATGTTGCCCCTTATCAATGCATCTTACAGAACCCTCCTCTCATATATCCAATGAATGCAGTTTTTCCTTAGTGTCAAACACTTCAAGCAGCTATAAAATGTCTTTTCCCCCACAACCAATAACTTGTTTCACCAGCACTGTGTAAAGCCAGGGAAGTGTGTCATGTCATGTCGTCTTCATCTGCAAGTAGTGTGTTCCAAAGAAGATCACACAGGCGAAGGCCACTCCAAATAAGTTTTTTGCTTTCGCTCAGAAAGGAGTTATGAGCTCATGTTTCCAAAAAAAAGAGTGGGGGAAGGATGATGCCGAGGCAGAGTCATGAAAGTGGGGGTGTAAAACCAAAGAGCACGCAGAGGCAGGACCGAGGCTCGCCACATATTTGTAGTGGACTCGCCACTGTTTGGTCTTCATTTGGTTTCCTTAACAATTGGAGCAGTGGTTGTCTCTGACTTTGCTGCCTGCCATGGATCCCCTTCTCCTACAGGGACTGCCTGGTTAGTCCTCAGGGAGAGGATGAGCTTTAGTCCTGCAGGACAGCCCCAGGTTAAGTTAAGCAGGCCACGTGCAAGTACTATAGGATTTTCTAAGATGAATAAATGTCACCATATCTATGTCTGTGTGCATATAAAGTAAGATTTCAAGCTTGGGAGATGATGGCTCAGCAGGTGAGTGTACCCCTCACCAAGCCTGAAAACCTGAATTTGATCCCCAGAATCCAGATGGGAAGAGGAGAGAAATAACTGCCACAAGCTGCCTCTGATCTCCACATCCATACTGCGGCATGTGCACACCCTACCGTATACATGCATGCACACGTGCACACACACACGTGCACACCCCACCACATACATGCATGCATGTGTGCACGAGCACACACACATGTGCACACACACATGTGCACACCCACCACATACATGCATGCACACATGCACGAGTACACACACACGTGCACACACACATGTGCACACCCCACCACATACATGCATGCACGCGTGCATGAGCACACACACATGTGCGCGCGCACACACATGTGCACACACATGTGCACACCCACCACATACATGCATGCACACATGCACGAGTACACACACACACATGTGCACACACACACACACAGCTCTTGAAGGACAGACAGCAAGCAAGTAGCAGTGGGGGTGGGAATGGGGCTCGGACACAGTGAAAAGAATTCGGATGTCCACTTTCTGCCCTACACATTGCTCTGGTGTCCGGATCCTTCAACAAGCACACATTATTTTTATGATTTATATGACATATAAATAGGAGGGACTGTCATTTTAACCTACAAGTATAGCTAAGATGTGACAGAATTACTCTGTTTTTCCTTAAGGTTTTATCAGATTCTTAAAATGTATGGAGCAGCTGACAGCCTGCATTCCTAAGGGAGTTCCCGAAGCACTGCTGTTTATCTGATGGCTGCCTACCAACAACAGTGTGGATCTCCTTCAGAATTGCTGTTTCGACTTCTGGGTACTCTGCGATAAGCAGCAACATGAAGTACAGAGTGACAGACAAGGTGTCAGGGGCCGCAATCAGCATCTCCAGAATACACTGATTCACGTTCTCTTTCGTCAGGTCTCCACGTCTCTGAGGAATTGAAAGAAGAGAAGACATTGGGAAAGGGGATCAAAATTTCAGAAGCTTGTGGGAGGTTCACTCAAGCCCCAACAACCTCAACAAAATGAAATGAGAGGTTTCTGTAACTAGAACCAACATCATGCACATTACTATTCTGCATGTAGATAAACAAAATAGCCAATTACCTATACGCCATTGACCCTCCATATACTAGCATTCCACATCAATGGATTTAACCAACTGGGCATCACTTATATCCTGGTTGCATTTTTATTGAGTAGCTATAGACATTTTAAAATTATTCTCTAAATAATGCAATGTTACAACTATTTGCATAACATTAGACTGCATTGGGTATTATTAGCCCTATGGGTGAAACAAATATGTAAAAGTAGCCCCTTCATTTCAGAGATAAGATTTGAACATTCTTACATTTTGGTACCTGGTGAGGGTTCTAGAATAAAGCTCCCAGACACTGAGAGATATTTTTACTCAGTGTCTTAGGTCTCCTCTCTTCCTGGTTTTATAAATCATAATATATATGTATTAATGATAAATGAAATAAAACAGCTGTTTGGGTTGTTATGATGGTCTATCATAAGACTGCTAGAGGAACTTTTTAAAAGAAAAACCATGCCACAGTTCTAAAAAGGATTTTCTAAATAATGGTACACTATCATCATAATATATATCAACTGGAGAATTGTGGTTCATTCAGGCCAATACCTCAGCAAAAATCAAATCAGTTGCAAAATCCATACAGTCTTCCAGTTTCTCAGCTGTGGAAACTTTGTGTCTCTTTTTTTCCACCAAAACAGCTATCTCGTCTTTCAAGTCCTTGCTGAAGAAAAAAAAAGTGTTAAAATTTTCTCAATTTAGACTTTCAGCAAAACAGATTCTGCTTGTTGAAAGGCATTAGTGTTCATGAGCAAATGAGTTTGTATTTTATTTCTTCACAAATAAGTTACATGAGGCATTTATCTTACAGTACTAGAGTTAACTGGGATTTTAAAAACACTGGTAATAATCTCAAAGCTATAACTTTAATTCTATGTTTCCATTTTTTTTCTGATACGCAGAAATCTCAGACAGGTGTCAGTGTTAGGGTTAGACATGCCTTTTCTGTCAACTCAAAATATCGCACAATGTCCTTGTTCCAAAGAGCCCCAGGCCACACATTTGGCCATTGCTCAGGGGGTTCCTGGCTAGAGGCTTCCTTCGTTCTTTGGTCTATCCCAGTGCAGCCAAATTGCTAGGAAGGTTTCCCAAGTAACTCAATCAGCACAGCCCTCTGCACTCTGGTGAGCATAAAACTTATCAAAGGGGCCAACAGCAGCAGAGACACAATGGACCGGACACAGGTGAATCCTCCTCCGAACAGGGTTACTTACACAGATCTCTCATACTTTCTGTAGAGCCAAGAAATCTTAAAGAAGATGTTTGGTTTGATGAGGAGAGCTTGCCACGCAATAAAGTAACCCTGGATTTTCTTCACAATAGAACTTTCTGTGAAACAAAACCAAGAATGAATTCAGTGAGAAAAGAGGGGAGCCTAAGAGCAGGACTCCAGACAGACTCGGCCAGTCTCGATCACCAGCGGATGCATCGGCTATACGGCAGACTCCTTAACTTACCTGCTTGGCATCTAAACTGGCTGAGTTAGCTGTAGAATTGACAGTTTTCCAGTCTGTGTCTGGGACCACAACCTGGACTCTCTCATATCCCAGTCTGTCTGGGCCTCTCACTCCCTCTGGCTTTTCTGGACAGAGGGTAATAATTACAGTTATTGTATCCTTGGTCCTGGTACATGGAAGGGTGTTGTTGGACATGTGAGATGACTTAGTGGGTAAAGGTCCTTGCCTCTTAATGATTTGAGTTCAATTCCTGGAATCCACATGAAGGTGGGAGGAAAATAACAGCTCCTGAGTTGTGCCCTGGCCTCCATGGGTACACAGGGCATCCATGCCTCCTCTCTCATTAACAATGATGATGATGATGGCAAGGACATATTTTATTTTAAAACGCCAATCCTGTTATGTTGTTAACACAGTTCAGCTGATTCTGGAGTTAGGTGAGATATTAATGGGACTAAGTACTGGGATTATCCACCTAATTAGCGGCTCCTTGATGTCTCACTTTCCAGTGCTAGGTTCATTTTATAGCATTCTTCACATAGCCTTCAGACTTATCTGCATTTGACTTGAAGTACAGAATTCATTTCAGCTTCTTCAATGCATTGTTCTGAGCTTCATGCATTGTTAATGGCAGGTAAGTGATAATAAGTTAAATTGAAATTAAAAGAAAGGGCTTGCCTATTTTTTCAAGTTACACACACACACACACACACACACACACACACACACATATGAAATGAATTATTTTTAACTGCCCAAATGCTAATCACTTCTATGTTGCTTTACAGAGCTTTTAAGTTTAATCTTTATAGTCTTGCCAAGGGTGTGATAACATCTTTGTTTTGCAAATTAAAGAAACATACAGTTGATAGCGATTAAGGGTACAGACAGTATGTCAGGCAGGACAGCTTGGACGTTGAACAGGTATGCAGTATAGAGGGAGACAACCATAACCCACATGGGTCGCAGTCTGGATCCAGCCACTGATTGGTCAGGGCTCCACAGCTCCCTCCACACGACCCTTCCTAACGGCCTAGGCCTGGGGGGACCCAGGGAACAGGGCTGGGTCAGCGAGGACATGTGCGTGGAGGCACACCAGGTGAAAGGTGACACGAGAGTTTACCAGAGTACATGCAGCACCAGGCTGGGTTTCCGTAGCCCTTGGGAAGTGCAGTAGACTGGGGATGGCACGGCCATGGGGGCTGGGAGGAGGGAGGAAGGACTTATAGCTGACCTTGTGGTAAATCGGGTAATACACGTAAGGTCCAGATGGTTTCCACAAGTGCCAGAGAGTATGCTGCTTTCTCCTGCCTAGATGTTTTTCTTTCAGATCTGCACATGGCTGTGACTTCACTTCATTTGGACCATGTTTGAATGTCCTCTCGGAAGAGGTATTTTCTGACCACTCAACTCATGATGGGTGTGACCACACTGCCACCCGACCTGAGCCCCTGTTCTTTAACCAGATCTTGTTTCAAGGCACTCATTATGACCTAACACGTACCCTTTACTGTTCATGTCCCAACTGCAAGATAGGCTCCTCAAAGGGGAAAACCTTACTCATCTTCCCGATTCTCTCCCCAGAACCTAGAATATCAAGTCGGCAATCAATTGGTTGAATGAATGGATGAGTCAATGGACATTAATTTAGGAAAATTAAATTAATTTAGGAAAATCACATACTAATGTCAACAGTTTTGGGGTGGTGGTAGTTATATGTGCACATTTTTAAATGTTTGCCTTTTGACACTTAGTGGAGAAGGTAGAATGCCTTGTGGGGTTGTTATAAATATTAAATGGCAGGCATGCATATAAAGTATCTTTTCAGAATGTTTGGTACAAACCAGTGTGTTTAGTATATATGAAGTACCTAACGGCCTGTTATCACCATCTGTCAACATCTGCAGCATCTGCAGCATCGTTTTTTCATATAGAGACAATCAAGTTCTCATAGAGAGTGACTTTGAGAGAAGGAACATGTACATGTATGTATAAATACTTGTGTGTGTATGTATCGTGTCTCAAAGAATTGTCAGAAATGGTTAAATATATCCAATTTACCAGTGCTATGTTAATGGCCACATTAACTGACGACGTTTGCCAGGGTAGAATGCCATGTCCTAGAGCAACACCGGAGATACAGAAGAAATGGGGGTTGACCTCTACTTTGAAAGTTTATAAACGAATGAACAAGGCAGAAATGTTGAAGGCAGGGGTGTAGGGGGAGGTACTGATAGTAAGGGCTGGTTCCCTAATTGGTTCTTCATTTGGTCAATAAAGGAGTCTGGGAGCCAATTGCTGGGCTGAAGGAACAGGTGGCACTTCCAGGTCCCAGGAGGAAAAGGAGACAGAGGAAAAGAGAAGGCGATTTTTCAGCCAGGCTTTGGAAAGAGCAGCACACAGTTATCATGTAAGATCTTGAGGGAGCTAGAACCAGCCGCGTCTGCCACCAGTGAATAGCCAAGGAGGTCAGCAGAAGCTGATACAGGCTAGCTGGTAAGTTTAGGGCAGAAGATTCGGTGCCCAGCAATTGTGTGAGTGGGCAAATTCTAAAGTAATAAAACTGTCCGACTGTTTTTCTGCGGAGCAAAGGTGGGTAGAGAGAGAAGCAGGGTCTGTGCTAGCGGCTTGGCAAAGCTAAGCCGACAGGAAAGAGCAAGCCGGGAGTGGCACTGGCAGCAGCCGATCCCAGAGCTAAGCCGAGAGGGGCCAGAGTATGGACCGCAGTCCCAAGCAAAGGCGGCAGTGTGGTTTTTAAAACTACATGCAACAGTGAGGGAGATAGCCTTAGGAACATGCAGAAATGCTTAACCAAGCGCTATGTATGAAGTAGCACTTTGCTTCCATGTACTGCCCCCGCATGCCCTGTCTGAAAGGAGACAGAATGCATGAGAACTCAAGTTCCAGTACCGTCCAGTGGGATCCCCAGGAAGAGCATGTTAGAGGTGTCCAACATGATGTGTCTCATGAGGGTCAACACATCCACGTAGCCCGAGTTGTCGGTGACTTCCCCCAGCCTGTCCAAATGCTGCTTGGTGGACTCCACACAAACTTCCACCATTCGAACAAGACCACGGCCTGTCAGAGCTGAAGCACAGAAATTTGACCATCGTAAACACCAGTGCATACACAGCAAGTTATTTTGGCTTCAAATGTCAGGAGCAATTGTCCCCAACTTTACATTGACTAATAGGGTGGGAATTTTTATAATCATCTCCATTTATGCTTTCTTGGGTTATCCTGATTTTCTGTAAGAAGTACTTACCTTTTGACTAAAAATAAGTGAATGAATATTACTTTAAAAGTAATATTTAATTTATGATCAAGCCTTTCTTTAAGCACTAGTCATTTGTGAGACTGCAGACAAAAAAGTATCACTTCTGGGATAACAGCCAACCAGTGCTCTTCCCATTCGCTGCACATGGCCCCCTTGAGGTGATGGTTTGGATTGTATCGGGGGTCACATTTATTTTACATTTCAGCATGTTGACAGATATTAATTCAGAGCCGATGGAACTGGTCCCTAACCATTTCCACCTGAGGCTCCAAGACAGCATGGACGAACAATGCCAGTCTTAGAAACACTGAGTGTGTCGTCCTCCTGTGCTTAGCCTCTCTTCAGATTACATCCAGATTTGTTTTATAGAGGAACAGCAGGCAGAGAGGAAGAGCAATTCCTCACTTGCTTTGCAGGCTTCAGTGACTGGGGAACTCCTAAAAGAGGGTGACAGGTTTGTACTGGCATCGTACTTCAACCAATCCTGCATGAAGGCCCTTGACACATATTTGTCAAACAAATGAATCAGACAAATTAATGGATGGGTGAATGAATAAATGAATGAATGAATGAATGAATGAATGAATGAATGACAACAAGTAGGATGAGTTGGTTCTGCCCTCCTCTTGTTCTGCTCCTGACCTAGCGCTGACTCTAGTGGTCTACGGTAGTAGATTTCCTTTAAGGTTCCTTCAGGACTAGTCTCTAATTTTATGTCTTTCATTATTCAGATTCACTGTTAATGTTCTTTAAATGCAATGGAAATTTTGGGGGTACCTAAAAGGCAGAATGCCAGGAGATCATCCTCTCAAAAAGGAGAAACAAAAAGAAGTGAAGAAACATATTTCAGAAGACAGACTTCGCCAATATGAACGGAAGCTTGACAGCGTGGTGGCTCACACTAATCCCAACACTCCTGCAGCAGAAGGATCGTTAGAGAGGTTCAAAACCACTTTGGACCTCATGAGTTTAGGCCAGGGTAGGCTACAGAGTAAGACCTTGACAAGAAAGAGAGGGTGTGTGCTGAGGACAGAGCTGGGGGGAGGGGAACAGGAGAGACCTCGGAAGACCAGTCTAAGGACTCTCTAAAGACTCCAAATGTGTCAGAGAGGGGCTGAAGCAGGAGCCTGCCTCCGACTGGTAGGGAGAGACTACCTGAGCATTGCCCGTTCTCTGGGAAAGATCACATTGAAGAGAGGGACACATCAGCCCTCAACGCCTCAGCGCTTTGTAGGGAAGGTAAGGAAGGGGTGTCACATGTCATTCATGTGAATGCAGGACTTGCCTCGGTGACAAGGAACCTGGAATGGACCCTGGTGTATGTAGATGTGATTTAGTGTTTAAATATGCTTAAAAACACTCTGATCTTGCTCAAAAGAAGATTCAGCAAGTACTCCCACTTCATCAATAAACAGCTCTTTTGGCCGTTTCAGTAGACAACGTCTCTGCACTCTGGCCAACCTCTCGCCCTTCTCCCGGGATGAACCATTTCCGCTGCTGTATTTGGCTACCTCCTTATACACCCAATAAATAGGTTAATAATTTCATAACTCTACTGAAAGTAACTTAGACTCCAAAATGTGTCCCAGTTTTTCTACTTTCTCAGGAAAACCAAAGGAATCTGATTCCAAAAGGGGAGTTATCAAGCTACCTAGGATTCTCGTTAATGATAACCGTGTCATTAATTCAGTATACCTTCTAGTAATTAATTAACTTACTATTTGGGGAAATTGAATGATCTCTCCTCCACCTTGTCCCTTGCCACTGCAGTAACTCCACCTGTTTTCATTGTCCACAGTTGTGTTTTGTTTTCATTTAACTTTTGTCTACTACCAGAAGGATTTTCCCAAAATCACATCCAAATGTTTATATCCATTTACTTAAAATAATTAGTGAATACTTGTAACTCTTGAGATATACTCAAGACTTTGACTTAATGAGAAATTTCTTGAATGATTTGGCCCTGCCTTTCCCTTGGCCTTAGGTTTGTCCATGGAGGATCCCAGGATATGTTATAATGATCTATCTTTCTCTACTGTCAGATAACCTGTTCTTTGCTCTTATGATGTATTTCTTTGTTACATTTTCTTAGTTAATTTTATTTCATTCAAAATTCATCCTAAGTACCCACTGCTCTTAACCAACCCTTTGGTGGCTTTAGGTGGCCCATGTGTCTGTTCTTTCCAGTCTGGTACAACCTTATCTAAACAGTATTTGATATCTGTAGTTTCACCTTACCTAGCCTTCCTATTACATGGTCCTCAATGGCAGGATCAAATCCTGCTTGCTATTGTATTCTTGGAGCCTATTACAATGAGCAAAGTAGCTTGTTGAGTGAACAGATTAATTTAGAGATTCTATTAACTCTTGAATATCAAGAACATAGGATATCTTAAGTACTAATTGACATATTTCTAGTAGATCTGGGTCAAATGAAGAAGTAATATACAATTTATAATGCTGTGGAGCCAGACATCATATTTTATAGAATATATATTCATATTATATATCTTTTTGTATATATATATGAAATATGTATAATGCATATTTGAATTATATATTCATATAAGATATTCTTTACATGTCAAGTCCATCTTCTATAATATTCATCAATTTCTGTGGATAATGAAATAAAGCACCAAAGATACTAATTGACTTGACTGAAGTCCTCCTATGAGTACTAAGGGGACATAGGCCTCTATAATCCTGGGACCTATACTTTTCCATTAATCCAGTGTCAGTCTTATAAGGCATAGGGAGATAGATCTGCTTCAACATGACTAGTGGCACACACCAAAAAAGTTACCCAAAGTTTCCTGGGGTCCTAATCACAGCATGACTCAAGAAGACGAGATTATGATATGTCATTATGGTAAGTCCAAGTGAATCCCCAGGGTCATTAGTGAGGAAACTTTCCCAGCTGAGGCTATAACAGAAGGTGGGGCAAAGAGAGTCAGGCAAAAGAAGACTGGACCTGTACCATCAGACAAGGAATGAAGGTGGGCTCTAGAAGCTGGAAGAGGTAAGATCAAAGACGCCGCCTATCCAAAGTCTCCGACAGGCGTGCCACCACCTGCTGGGACTTCTAACCTGCAGAATTTTAAGATATTAAGCATGACGTGTATCCCACACTGTCTAGTATGTCCCGGAGGAGCCAAGAACGTGTCTACAGCAATGTGGCTAGGTCTTACAGACCTACAAAGTCTGAATGGAAAGGAGAACTTTGATGGTACATGGTCAGACCTCAAATCTCTGTTTCTCCACATGCCATCTCTAATGAGATTGCCAAAGCATCACTATGTTTCCCAATGCTTGATGTTAATGTCGAAAATTGGCCTTGTGTACTTCTCAACATCTTTATTTTCAGAATAATATAGTAAGGGCCAAGTGCCTGGTAAGTGTCTGCTCACCTCTGACTTGCTCTGCTGGTGTGAATCTCAACTTCTCTAGGACTTCATTTCTTCAACCATAAATCTCAGAGGCTGGATGAGGCAATGTACAGAGTCTTTCCCTGTATTAAGATTCTCTGGTTTCATTTGCTGATTGTTTTCTCCCAAAACATCTGGCCTGTCACACTGGTCTGCCAATGTATTTTATTTAGTCATGCTTTGATCAAAAATTAAATGGCAGCAAAATTTAAAGCGTAATCTTTTAAGAAAAGAAGCATTGTTGCAGACCTAAGAAAATAATGTAATATTCCCATTTACCTTTCATAAAGAAAGGGCGAATTGTTTTCCAAAGTTTTGGGTTGTTGTTAAATATAATGCCGTTCTCGTGCATGCCGATGCACTGCAGCCCACGCTTGCTGCCGAACCTGGAGATGTAGTTATTGTGCTTCATCACATGGAACATGCTCGAGGACCTGTGAAGAAAGTGAGCCGTGTTGTCAATCCGCCAGAGGGGAGGGGCTTTATGGCAGTTCTCCTGACTGTGTGGTGGCTTTCTTAACAGAAGCATGTTGGTCTAAATGGAAAGGATGATGTCCAGAGTTCAGGCTAAATAAGTAAGCCAGGTAGCCTGAGGTCATCCCTGCTTGAGTACACCATTTCTACTTTCTGACTCCTTGGGTGTCACTGTAGGGAGGGGGAAACTCCGGGCGAGTGAAGAAGGCCTGTGTGTGTGTGTGTGTGTGTGTGTGTGTGTGTGTGTGTGTGTGCTGATAAGGCCAGGCCGGTGATCAGAAGGGAATGGCAGAGTATTCCCTTCTAGCCCAAGTGTGGCTGTTGACAGTGCATTCAGAAGACATCCAACATCACTCTCTTCCCTGGATGTTTAGGGACTGAAGACTGCTCCCCTACAGAGACTGCTCCCACTGAGGTTGGCTAAGCCTGCCTCCTTGATCCAGCTGTATACCGTACACACTGCCTCCTTGATCATCCGTATGTAGCAACCCCACTTCCTAGCTCAGCTGTATGCATTGACCTGGCCTCCCCACTCAACTCTATGTAATGAACACGCTAAACTTGGGGGATGAGGGGTTACCAGTGGTTTATTCCACTAGAATTAATTTTTAAAATGAGGTAAAACTCCAACATAATGCTAGAAATAGCTTACTTAGATGGCATTTATTTCAGAAAAAATTTCAAAATAAAAACCATTAAATCAAATTGTCTCTCAATTTAATTCCCAATAATATCTATAAAATGACTCAAGTTTTTTTTGCTATAAACAAAAACAAAAAACCCAGATGTTTCAAATTGAATTCCAACAAATTAGTCTGACACTCCAAATTTTAGTTAGGTAGAATTATAATTCTATAAAATAAACTGAAATTACTGATAATTAAAAGATTCATAGCTTTTCTTACCTTTCCTAACTTTCTCTACAACTAGAGCAGAAACTATTTTCTTTGGTCACAACGTGGCATTTTCAGTACTTGAGGGATGAACAGAGCATTGTTTGTTTGTTTGTTTGCTTGTTTGCTTCTGCTCTGGTTCCCAGCGATTCTGTCCACTACATTTGTCTTATGGACCCAGCTAACCCTTAGTTTAGATTAGTTGCAATAGCTAATTCATATGTCCCTTAGAGGGCGCTGTCATCCTGGTGATTTTCAGCCTGATGTTCTGCCAACAGAGAAACCATCAAGGAAATATGGCCAGCCACAAAAAAATGCAGTTTAAACCAAGGTCTTTTATCAACGTGAGGCAGAGTTTATTCAAACAGAATAAACTGGACAGTCACAGAGAGCGGCTGCTGAAGCACAAGCCGCAATCCTCCTGGCCATCACAGGACGTGACCCTGAGGTGAGTCCTGTCAGCCAACCTGAGGGAAATGTCTTGTTTGGGAGAGTGAAGATTTCCCAGCAGAGTGCCCAAGTTCAGAAGAGACAGTGGACAGTGTAGCATCGCTGAGGTCAAAGGTCAGACTTCTAAATATGATCGAAGTTAAGAGATCACCAAAATAGGCAAACCCTCCCACCCTGGCAGAGAGAGGGGGGGAAGGGGGAGAGAGAGAGAAGGAGGGAGGGGGAGGGAGGAGAGAGAGAGAGAGAGAGAGAGAGAGAGAGAGAGAGAGATCTCAGTTAAATTCAGGTGGGTCCTCCATGCAATTCAGTATTTCTACTCTCTGCCATCCTCTCTCTCTCTCTCTCTCTCTCTCTCTCTCTCTCTCTCTCTCTCTCTCTCTCTCCCTCTCCCTCTCCCTCTCCCTCTCCCTCTCCCTCTCCCTCTGTCTCTCTAGCTCTGTTGTGAGTCCTTCCTCCAAAATAAGACTTTAGAAATTTTCCTGAGGAAAGAGTGAAAATTCGAAGACAATCCCTGGGAGCAAAGCTGTACACTCAGCCTTCCTTCTGATTCCTCTGAGTGAGATGATATGTCCTTATTCACAGCCAGTCCCTCCACATGCCCCTGGAACGTCATCACATTTCTCCCAGCACACACATACATGCACAGCGCACACACAGTGCACATACACACAGTGCCTACACACACACACACACACACACACACACCTTTCATCAGCAGTAGTTCCCTCTGTAGTTCTCCACCCCATACAACCTACAGGAGTCCCATGATCAGGCGCCTTTCTGTCTCTAGTTGTTTCTGTGCTTGCTTCCTTTCAGTTCCTCTGCTATCGTTGCTGTTTCTTGAACAGTTTGGACAGGCTCTGCCTCGGGGCCTCTGCGCCTCCTGTTTCTTCTGTACGATGCACATTTCTGCCTGGATCATGTCCTCACTTTCATTCTTTTGAAAAGTGTATTTGTGGTGTGTGTGTGTGTGTGTGTCTTCATCTATGTAGGCAGGCATACATGTGTGGGCATACACATGGAAGCCTTTGGTTGATGTTGGGAATCATCCGTTTACTATTCTTCCAACGGTATGCATTGAATCCCCAACCCTCCTCTTAAGTCTGTAGTCAGTGAGACCTGCCCCAAACCACCCATGCACAATTATACTATAGTCCCAACTACAACTAACCCCTACCTCAATCCCTTTTTCCAACTTTGCCCCATATAGTACATAGCTACTTAGTTTCCTCAGGACTGTCTCAACTTATCATTAAAAATCCCCTAGCTTAGAAAACCTCCTAATCTCAGGCAAACTGAATGGTTGGTCATCACATATACACTCCATAATGAGTGTATACACAGTTACATCACCACAGATGGACTGCACAGTTAACAGTGTGACCCCAGGAGACTGTGTCTGAGAACTATCATGGCTATTTTATATACTCTACAGGGATAAAATATCCTCAGGATGCACGTCTCGGGATGCGCCCATGTTAAGGAAAGCATGACTAGACTTGCATTTCACTTCTTTATTCGTAGTATACTGACAGTGTGCTCTTCCATAAGAGTGGGAACTTCCAGCTGTTCATAGACTGCAAACGTAGTACTGCTGTGTCCCTAGAGCAGAGCCTGGTATGCAATGCCTTCTCCTTTATCAAAGGAATAGAAAGTCAATTATTACTGTTAGTACATAAGCTCCTAATGTAAGTTGAACAAATTCCTTGTAAATTTACACATAATTAAGACAGGTATGCAGATAAGACTTTCATTAGCATGTTAATTGTTAACTAGCCCTTATGAATGATGCTCAAATTTTATTTTTGTATTCGTGACAAAAATAAATGCACACACACATACTAGGCATATAACACAGCATCCGTGGGCCCCGGTGGAACATGAACTGCCCAAGGGAGCTGTGTGTGCTTTAGTGCAGATTCCATAAGCATCCACATCTCAGGGTCTTACCTCAAAGTCTCCAAGATGTCCAGGCAACATGCACACAGCCCTCGTGACTGCCTAACCTGAAATTCTGTGGCCTCTGCTCTTTTGGGACAGGGCTGGTTGGAAAAGCTGAGCTTCAGTCATCACACAGTTGTGATGACTCTAAACCTCAAACTTTTCAAATGGAAAAGAACTCAGGCAAAATAACAATCTTTCTGAGGCCCAATGGGGTTGTTTCAAGAGGCACAAATAGTTCTGGAAAGAACTTGAAGAGCAGGCAAGGGAGGGAGATAGGGACAAACAAGTCCTACTCCAGAGGGGAGCTCAGCCTTTAATAACAACTTGGAGGGCTGGGAGGCAATTAAGGAGAACACAAAGACTCCAACCAGTGAAAGGCCTGAGGGAACAGAACGAGAAGAGAGCTGAGACAGCTGGGGGAAGGGTAGGCTGGTCAAGTCCGTGCCTCTCTGTGAGTCAGTACCCATGCTGGCCAGAGTCACTAAGGGTCGCTTTCCTAGTGAAGAAGGGTAGGGAATCCTGGCTGTGCTAAGGACCCCACTTTAGGAATTTTGTGCGGGCTCCTGTGAATCTGTCTGGTGACCTAAGTTTCTAAATGTCCACTCTCTGGGAGGAACATTACCTACTACTGTGTCCTCAGATCCATGACTCTTCACTTCAAATCTAGACTCAGACCAGCCTCGCCTTGACTAGACTCAAGTGCAGCCCAGGAAGAGGAAAACCAGCCAGTGCCGCTTAGTTCTTAGTGCTAGTCCCGGAGAAAGGCACGCTTGCCCCAGGAGCAACTTCCCTTCTTTCCAGGAGGGAGTTTGCCATGCTCCTCAGCTCTGGAATCACCTGGAAAGCTTAAGCAGGCACGGTATCTGTCCACAGCCAGGCTAGGTCAGAGCCTGTGCCCTAGAATTCCTATAGGCTGCCTGAGAGAGGACAGCGCTCAGGCAGATTAAACATTTGAATAAGTATCTCAGGGCTTACTTCACCTGCTTGTCTATGGAAACTGGGGACCAGAAGCCAGGCAAAGTAGAGTGAGGCTAGAAGACTGTTCTCCCTGCTGGGGGTGAAAACCCAGGAGGGACCTAGACAATCCTAAATGACATTGGTTACAAAACCAATTTTTTTAGACACTAACCAATTGAAAAGGTGATTAGAACACTAAAGATGTAGAGAAAAACATCTCAAATTTGTTTGAATTAGAATGACCAGACTTCAACAGAGCCTAACAGAGCAAACCAAAGCGTAATTGTGGTCTAGTCACCCTGGAGCGATGCTTCTGAACCATTTGCAACCTTGGTGAAAGCAGATGGCGGGCTCTGGTCCAGATGTTTGTTTAGTAGGTCCTGGTGGGCTACAAGCATGTACACTTCTAAAAAGTTCTGAGTGGTGCAGCTGTTGCTAGTGAAGGAAGCTCGCCAGACAACCTCTGCCCTGCTCCATGAGGAGCATGACACGCCCCACGCCCATCCCCCACCACAGCTGCTCCTGGATCCTTAGATGTAGTCTGCCTCAGCCATTCCTCAGAGCACTACAACATCAGAAGGGCACCTAAGCCAAAACTAGGGAATTAAATAGATCCTGTACATGACTGGGTAGACTGAAATATTTTAAATTATAGGATTTTTTTTCATCTGTACGCCCTTCTTTCAGTATTTATTTCAAAGAACCGGGCTCCAAGGATACTATTATATTTGATAAAGGGACAAGAAAACAGTTCCTGGGCTGGAGAGATGGATCAGTAGTAAAGAGTACTGGCTGTTCTTCCAGTGGATCTGAGTTCAATTCCCAGCACCCACATGGTGGCTCACAACCTCCTATAGGGAAATCTGATGCCCTCTTCTGGCATGCATATGTACATGCAGAGAGAGCGCTCATCTACATAAAATAAATAAATGAATCTTTTTAAAAAAATTTTAAACTATAAAAATAAAAAGAAAAAAGAAAACAGTTCCTTCTTAACAGTCAGGAAGAACTTAGTAAATTCCAGGATGAATGCAATGCAGCAAAGTCTAACAACTCAGGAAGGAGTTGGTTTTTAATGGGCACTACTGATCTGTGTTGGTTTTAGATGGCTCCGCCCAGACACTGGCTCACAGCCATTGATTGGACAGTTGGTTTCAGATGGCTCCGCCCAGTATTCAATGGCCTCCAGGGTAAACTGAAAGCTACTGGTCATACATCAGCTTCTGCTTTGGTGTTTTTGTTTTTGCTTTTTAATTCGCTTAGTTGTAGAAATAATACCCAAAGCAAAGAGAAGCAGAAAACATGGTATGTCTTCCCTAAAGCATGTTTGGCAAAAATCAAGCCATCTGGGCTCTTAAGTTTCCACATTTGTGATTCAGAGAAATTTTGAATGATTTCCCAACTTCCTATGGTTCTTTATCTAGGTGTCTCTGGCTTCAACTCGAAAAATTTTTAATTATTTTGCATGTCCACAGTATCAGAGTGCTACATGGCCATTTGCCACCTTCATTTTGTGGAGGGGAAAAAAAAATGAAGCTTTATCAAAATATCAAGCTATCAAAATGAAGTGACTTTTTATAGAGAAAACTCAATATTATTTTTTAAAATAAGGAACGCTTCAACCTTGATTTTAAGGTGGCAGTAGTAGTCGGAGCACAGCAGTGACTGAGTGCTGAGAATGGAGCCCAGGCCTGGCGCATGCTTGCTAAGTCCACCTCCCCACCCCCAACCCCCCCACCTCCCACTCCTCCACCCCCAACCCCCCATCTCCAACTCCCCCACCCCCACTCCCCTCACCCCCGGCCACGCTAGCCTTGCTTAGTCACAGACTTACTTGCTAATAATGAGTGTCTCCTCTCCACTGATCCAGACTCTCATAAATTCTCCATACATCTTATTGTAGTAGTTGCAGGCACTTCCAATTCCCATCCACAAGAATCTGCCATGGGAAATGAGGGGCCCAATTCCCAGACAGTAGCCAGGACCTACAACAGATGGTGAGAACAAAGTGAACTTCTTAATAATGCCAAAATAAAAAGTTGTCCTTTCATATTCAATCTTTTTTATATCTTCTGGAGTCTACATGTGAGTCACTCAGTGTGATTTAAAACAATAGCAAGGATCACACGAGACTCTCCACCTCTTCATGAATGAAGAGTACGCGGCTTCGCAGTAGCCACTCTTGATCTGTCACCCCAGTGCCACTAGAAGGGAGCCTATATGCTCCTTTCTAAGAGTCTGGAATAAAAGTCAGTTTATCTGTCTGATAATAAGCATAGAAACCATGACAAGTGACAAACTGATGAAACCGTGGTTCTAGTCAATTCATTCTAACAACGTCCAGTCTCAAAACACCCCCACTGCCTTTAGAAGCCTCAGTTTATAAAAAGGAGTCTTGAACAAAAATCTCATGAGGTAATACAAACCTAAGAACTCATTATTACAATGTGGAACTCACTGGTAAGGCTTATATACCAGGATCTGGTTTCAGCAGAGAGCAGAGGCCAGCTTACAGCCTTTCTTCCATAGACAATGGTAGGGTTGTGTAGAGTGAGAACCCAGGGGGAAGGAGGGATTCATATGTGGTCTGTGTCACAAAGCAAACTTGTAGCTTGAATTTGTTCTGTAAACTTTGTAGGTCAGCATACAGAGTAATGTGTTTCACTACAGCATTTTCAAACATATGTGTCATTATGCTTTGTGTATTATTTTGAGACAGGGTTAAACTGCTTAGCTCAGGCTATCCTTGAACACCAAGATTTTCCTGTGTCAGATTTCCAAGTGTTGAGATTCCAATCAGATCTGGTAAAAAGTTAGTGACAAATAAAATTTATCATGGACAATGACTTTTTTTCTAAATCTTTTTAAAAATTCCATGTTATCAGTGAAATCGTTATAAAGGCAAAACTATGTCGGGTTGTATGAGACTACAAGATCTGTGTAATAATCTAGATGGTGTAAGCTTTCAGCTGAGTCATCTGACCTGGATTTCCCTAATTTGGCAAACACTGTTTAGCCATTCACTTTGGAGTAACTGAGTTCTTATTAATACAAATGTCAGATCTCCTCCTCCTGTTTGAAGAAAAGATCTTTGAATCAAAAAAATCAATAGAATCAAAATATAGTCAGAGGTTTTCAATCTAATTCTAGTAGCTCTGTATTATATCATAGGTGACTAGAGTTATATCGAAACAGTTCCCTTATGTTTGCTCAAAGATTTAAAGAAGCAGGTTTGATCAAATACACAGTTCTCCAAAATATCAGATATATCAACTTTTAATCTTTAAAATACATGTTGTAAACAAAATATCATTTATAGTATTTTTAACAGTACATCTCAGATGCTTTCCAAGTGTTTTCAAATAAACTCTGTATGTGTATATAATATAAAGAAGTGAATTTTTGAGTGTTGTCCTACACACACTCGCGCGCGCGCGCGTTCACACATACACATACACACACACACACGTACACACACAAATAAATTTTTAAATGAAATAACAATTGTTGTCCATCCTTAGAGCATTTTAGGTTGTTTTTACATTTAGATCAAAAGTGGAAGAGTATTACAAAACATTTAATCTACATGAGGCCAAGTATTCACTTGACTGAACAAGACTTGTCTACAAATATTTACTTCATAGTCAAGCTTCCTGAAACACAAAGGCAGTACTATAAATAGCTTATATTTTCAAGACACTATTCCCCTACTAGTATAGTATTCCCCTATCATAAAACATAAAAATTATCAAAATAAAAGCATTTTGAGATGGGTCTTACTATGTAGCACCTGGTTGGCCTGGAACTTGCTATGTAGACCAGGGTGGCCTTGAACTCAGAGATCTACCTGCCTCTGCCTCCCAAATGTTGAGATTAAAGGTGTGTGTCACCATACCTGGCCAAATGAAAACATTTATTTAAAAAGATATGACAATGAGGATTTGTATATACTGAAAAATGAAGCTTGCTAGACAATATATGGGTTAAGAGTCTGAATATTTAGCCAGGCAGCAATGGTGGTGGGATAAGACTTTAATCCCAGCACTCATGAGGCAAAGGCAGTAGATCACTGAATTCAAGGCCAGCCTGGTCTACAGAGTGAGTTCCAGAACAATCAGGGCTACACAAAGAAACCCTGTATAGAATAAAGAAAGAAAAAAAGGAAAGAAGGAAGGAAAACAAACAAACAAACAAAGAAGTTGAATGTTATACCAGGAAGAAAAGCAGAGTTTGGGGTACTTGATGCACAACTCTATATCGTCTTAATTAATCCAATAAACATTTCCTGAGACCCTAGTTTAGATATTTATTTCAAGTCATGGTCTAGAGATAACCATGATAAGTACGATTACTCTATATTCTTGCAGAGTAGTTAAGGAGAGATGTAAAAAATATAAAAGCCAATAATTATAACACATTATACATATATATCTATGTGTATATATGCCTTACATTTAATGTAAACCTTGAACCACAGATGGGTAAAATACAAGGGAAATATTCTAGCTGCTTCCACATTAGGTAGCCCTTAGCCTCTCAGATTGAATTACCTCTCTAGGTAGTTTCCAGAGAGCCCCAGGAGCAGTAAATACTTCACTGTCCACTGATGTCCCCACAGAGCCTTCTTAAAGCCAATATCCAGCAACTACCAGCCCTCCTAGGTGGGAAACTGGCCTTCACACCTATGGATACACCCTCCAGACACACACACACACACACACACACACACACACACACACACACTTTTTTACAGCAAGACTGTCCTTAGGACCCCAACTGGAGACATTGTCTGGTCTACGAGCCAAAAGACTTTATTAACACTCAAGACTGTACAGCAGTAGAAAGGAAGCAAAATGCTATCACCATCTGGATGGATCCTCCTGACCTAATGGTGATCAAAAGGAGCGAGGGAGACAAACAGTATACTATGTATTACTAAAATAGTTATAACAAGACAAAAAAAAAAAAACCTATATTGTCTGACAGTGTGAAATTGAGTCCCAAACTGTAACAAGGCAGTAATTGTTTCAAAATTCAGGAAAAACATTTACCTGACAGAAGGGGGAAAGGAGGAGGGAAAGAGGGAGAGATAGAGAGAGGAAGGAAGAGAAATAGAGGGAGAGAGGACGGCGTGAAGAACAACAGGGAAACAGCTAGCATCCTAGTCCTTATGCAGGATTCTGATAGCAAGTCTGTTGTTGCCTTGTACAGTTTTCTGTGAAATATTTTCTTAAGAGAAAAAAGAGACATGTCATGTCTGCTCCCTTGTGTCACGTTGTGTGTGTGTGTGTGATGCCCAGGAAAGAATGTATGGTCTACGGGGAGAGACTCAATGTCCAGACTGGAGCAGCCGTGCGTGCTCAAGGGAGGGAGGGTTGCCAGGGAGAAGGCGACATCCTGAATGAGAGGACTTGGGACACTGATCAGAATTGAAGTGACGCCACCTCCCAAGGGAATCAGTCTTTGCTCCCCAATTTTCACAGCCTCCTTCCCCTCCATATCAGCCTGCCTTTGCCACTTTGCGGGTCAGGACCCACGCCTTTGTTCCTTGGCCATCCCTTGCTGCCAAGCACCAGATCTAGCTGGACTTCTCTGCAAGTGTAAGTGATGAGGCTAGACCCATCCCTGAGCCATAACACACGGGGTAAAACCTCTCCTCTTTGACTCCAGTTTCTTCTACAAAAAAAAAAAAAAAAAAAAAAGGCACTGCCACCAACATTACCAGACAGAGTGAGCAGGAAGCTGCCTTAACTGAAATTTACTAACAAATCTACTATAGCTTTTAAATTCCCTTAAGTTTTTTTAGGACCCAGAATACCTTCAAACTTGTGAATCCAAGAGCCCAAAGAGCCATTATTTAGAAGTCATGATAGAAGGGTTTAGAGGATAGACCAGTTTTCTTATTTCCTATGCCTGACAGGAGCCAGAGAATTCTGGGCTGTGCCTCAGTAGAGAGCTGGCCAGACCTTGTATTTGCAAAGCATAAGTGTAAGGTTGGCACTCTCAGCCCCAGTTTCTCTTAGGGGCTCCCGGTCTTCTGCCAGGGCTCCCTTCTAGCTGGGAATCACCAGACCATTTCCCTCCTCTGGGATTTAACCCTTTATTTTGTTTGGATTTTCTGGCTTCTCTTACTTGTAAATTCATGTTACTTGACAACACAGATCATCCGGGACTTTCCCCTTCTAGGCTTATCTCTGTGGCTTTCAAACTTGGCTGCTCATGCAAACCCACCAAGGAAAGGTTTTAGAGTATCTAACCACAGGCTCTACCTCAAATGGGATCACTGTACTGTCTAGGTGATTGACACTGGAGACAAGCAGTACCATATCCCTGACCCACAAGTGGGCACAAGAAGTGCCACCTCCCTTCCTGACCCAGGCATGATGAGGCTGTCGGTCCTTGCTGTGCCTCTTTTAAAAGTATGTTTTAGCTAAGTGTGGAGGTGCGTGATTTTAATCCCAGCACTTAGGAGAGAGAGGCAGATAAATCTCTGTGAGTTCAACAGCAGCCTGGTTTCCATTACATAGTAAGTTTTAGGCCAGTTGAATAGCCAGGACATAGTGAGACCCTGTCTCAAAAACAAAACAAAACACCCCAAACCAACAACAAAACCATTTAAGGTTGTAAATCAAACACTCTGGGGGGCGGGGGGGGGGGGGAAGGGCTTGGGAATCAGCTAGCACTCTAACCTCCTCCTTGAAAGTTGTTTTTATGCTAAAATTTGAGAATTGTGTGACTTCCTCGACAGATACAGTGCTGACCTCTTTTCTGTTTGCAAGCTGCTCTTATGATCCAGGCAGCACCCGAGCCTAAGCAGGGAAACAGAGGCGAAAGTGTTGTACTGCACCCTACCCTCATCCCTTACCTCAGTCACTACTTTCCCCTGACCAAGGAGCTCACCATGGGAAAAGAAATCTGTGGAAGGGAGCATTCAAGCCAAAGCCATGAATACTGGTGGTTTCCTCCTCCGGAGGTGACATCACCAGGTAGAAGTCAACACACTTAACTCAGTGTTCAGCTAAATTAGAAATTAAAGTGCCAGGCTGAATCAGATAGATGGGCAACTATGGGGAACACTTCAGAAACAATCTAGGCACAGCGTTTGGTCCATGCATTCCCCAGCACAGCTGCCACTTTCAATTACCCTGTGGAGAATCCCAGCACATTTGTGAATGTGTGGTTGCTGTGGTATTGAAACAGGCCTTGTTGGATATCTTACAGAGTTAGGATCTAGTAATAGCCATGAGGGACTCACACCTAAACTTAAAGACACTATCTGAAACTTCTGTTTATTCTGAATTAACTTGATAATTGATCATTTCGGCCCCAGTGGCAAAATGATTCACTGAGATTATCAGAAGAATTATATGTTAGTCTCTGCTTTTGACTGACACAAAGACCTTTGGACGATTCTGTCGGACTGTGATGCTCCCCGAGAATGGTTCTAGTACCGGTTCTCCTTCAGTTCATTCAGCCTCTATGGTACCACCGCTGTCACCATGTTGCCAATAAGGTAAATGAAGAATAAGGTTGAGAGAAAGAATAAACACAAGAAAGGGAGGGGAAGGTGTCCGTGAGGACAGAGGGAGGGCAGAGGAGAAGAAAGAGGACATAAGAGAGGGAGCCTGAGAGCAGAGCTGAAATTAATTAGAATCTGGTGGTGGTTGTTTTAACTTAACCAAAAATTCTAGAATTTGACCATGTCCACTCCATCTCAAATCTCCCAAAGCACTGTACAGACTGCAGGGAGTATCTAATACCCATTAGTGATAGGTTCATCTGTTGTGGGCAGGTGATCAGTTTAACATTTCCAGCTTGTGAGCTGTGCTTTGAGCTCGCAAGTTCCCAGGTCTGCTCGTTTTACAAAATAAATAAACAGATAAATTAAACATATTTGCATATATTTACATACATTTGCATACACACCTAAGCTACGTTCCAAAGAGCCCATGAAACACTTTCTGTAGGCCTAGAATTAGAGCAGTGGCTTACCTGGTATGGAAGATGAGCTCTCACAATTCCAAATCAGGAGAAGGAGGCCCATGATCAGCAGAAGTGGCATGGCACTGACAGGCATGGTTTCCGGGACCATGATGGTGACATTATAGTGCATGGGGTTCAGCATTTCCAAGAACATCTTGTGCTATTTGGCCTCAGAAGGAAAAATGTGAAGTTCTATAGGAAGAAAGCAGTGGTGAAGTTAGAACGCACACCAGCGGTTTGGCTGTGGCTCCTGTCACTGGAAGGGTGCTGGACTGGAGAGATGGGCATTTTGTTTTATAGTGATTGGACACTTAGACAAGACAAATTTGTGGTTACAAGTCAAAACAAGAATGACCTTGGGAGGCTCAGGTTCTGTACAACAGTTGGTCTGATAGACCCTTATCATCTTGCCCTTGAGAGGGTAGAGTGACGTGCATTCTCAACTGAGAGTCAACTCTCTGAAGTTCATTCCAGAGGAACAATCACAATGCTGAGATTTCATCAGTAGCATTTGCTGAGGCAAGCCTCCTTATTGAAAGCAAACTCAATTAACAAAACAAATCAAGAGCTGGTAAAAGCTCTCACCCACCCCCAAGTTTGACAACCTGAGTTCATCCCCCAGGACATACATTCATACATACTTACTTACTTACTTACTTACACACACACACACACACATACACACACACACACACACACACACACACACACACACACACACACACACACTATAAATATATAATTACAAAAATAAATCAACATACACAATGTCCCAATTCCTACCCTTGATCAAAATTATTTTCCTAGACTCTACCCTCTACAAAAAGAATGCATTTCTTGGACACCATCAAAGTGTTCAGAGTCTTCATTAGGGCATCTATGGAATTCAAGATGTTACACACGACAGTCGTCTGGTAGTTTTAATGAGGATCTAGGACTACAACCACAGGCTGGTTAAACAGTGTTCATGGGGGTCAGCAGGAGAGGCAGTGGGGATGGAGGGACACAGAGCAGGGAGAAGAAAGGGGGCAAAAGAACAATGATGGGCTGGGCAGAGAAGGACAACAGGAAGAGTAGTGTGCCCAGCAGTGACTCATGTGACACTCAGCCATCTGCTCCCAGGGATGGCCTGTGCCCTGTGCAGGTTGCTCCTTGTTAGGCTGAGCAGCTGGACCTGCTGGTTTCAACAACATGTTGCTGACTGTGCCTTCAGTCAGGTTTTATCAACTCCTCTTACAGGGAGGAGCTTTAGGGATGGTACTAGTTCAAAAAAACCAAGTTGAAGAAGCTTGTATCATTCTCATCAAATGCATTTTCCAATGGCAGATGACCCACTCCAAGCTTATGTAGATAGAGCCAAAAGTGTAGGAGACTGGCCAAGATTGACTGAGTTTGGCCTCACACTGGAACTCTATGTCCACAAAAGTGATTCCAAATTGGATGTGGGGAGCTCTGTGGATCCCCTGATGTGCTGCAGAAATTTTTGTATGTGCTCATTTACACTTCTTAAAAGAATATTTTGTAAGTGGGGAGGTAGTGGTGCACGCCTTTAATCCCAGCACTTGGGAGGCAGAGGCAGGCGGATTTCTGAGTTCAAGGCCAGCCTGGTCTACAGAGTGAGTTCCAGGACAGCCAGGGTTATACAGAGAAACCCTGTCTTGAAAAAAACAAACAACAACAACAAAACAAAAAAAAAAATTGTTTTTATGTGTGTGTTTGCATGGGTGTATGCACATATTTATGCAGGTGCTTGAGGAGGCCAGCAGAGGGAGCTAGAGTCACAGGCACTTATGAGTTGCCTGCTATGGGGGCTGGGAACCGAAAGTGCACATTGTATAAGCAGCCAGCACTCTTAGCCATGGAGTAGGGGGTCTCTCCAGCCCTCATGCACACTTTTGAGAGGAGAAAGGCCATAACCTTCACCAGACTCTAGGGCACTATTTAATAACATTTCTCCCCTGACCTCTCTTGCAACCTTTGGTTTCTAGTGACCACAGAACTTTCACAATTGAATTCATTCTGTTTGCTCATCATTTGTTAACTCATTCTATTACTCTACCATTTCAATAATAATCAAGTTCAGGACACCGGGAAAGTGTCTGTGCATATGATGAACAGTTTAATTGCTACAGTTTTCCAGTTGATCTAAGAGTTCGTAGCTGTTTGTAGCTGCTCCCTTTGTTAATCAGGAGCTACTTTGAATAGGTTGAGGTTTTTTCTCTTGCAGAGAAAAAGATGCTTAATAGAGAAAGGAAGCAGGTCAACCAGATAGCCTAGCAGGTAAAGGCACTTGCAGCCTGAATTTGAGCCCTGGATCCCACAAGGTGGAAGGAGAGAGCCAACTCTTACATTGTCCTCTGACCTCCACAATGGCACAGAAGCATTTGAACACATACACACACAAACACAACACACATACTAAAAATTAACAAGTTAAATAATGGGGGAGAAGAAAGAAGCAATGTTGAAATACTTTTGATAGCTTTATTTTTTTTAAAAAAAGGAAGGGTTCATGTTATATAATCCAGGCAGGCTTGAAACTTACAGTCACCTGCCAGTACTGGGGTTATGAGAATGTAGCACTACATCTGTCTTAAGCACCTTTCTTGGGCCAGGCAATGGTGGTGCACTTCTTTAATCCCAGTACCACAGGAGGCATAGGCAGACAGATCTCTGTGAGTGCAAGGCAAACCTGGTCTATACAGCCAGTTCTAGAACAGGCAGGGAGACAAAGAAATCCTGTCTCACTTTCTTGGAGGAAGGGAGGGAGGGAGGGGGGAACCAACAAAGAGAAAACACATTAAGATATAAACTGTTTTAAATTTTTGTATATGAAATATTTATTTTATTATTTGTTTCTCTATAGAAGTATAAATTGTGGTAAGAGTAATGTTTTGACAGAAAGTTTTAGTTTTGACAGAAAGTTTTAAAGGCCATAGAAAATAACAAATATTCTTTAGAGTTTCAAAATTGTTTTGCACAATTTCTGATTGTGTGGTGGTGTTTGCAGTGGTGAACTGCTGCTCAGAGTGGAGGTTGCGTATGTCTATATTCAAATGGGGCTAAAAATCCTGGTTCCTCAGAGATATGTGG
This sequence comes from Apodemus sylvaticus, assembly GCF_947179515.1. Taxonomy (NCBI): domain Eukaryota; kingdom Metazoa; phylum Chordata; class Mammalia; order Rodentia; family Muridae; genus Apodemus; species Apodemus sylvaticus. The sequence continues at coordinate 74,970,664 of NC_067478.1, read as the reverse complement.
GACTCCCACGGGAGCACCACATAAAGAAAACAGAAGAAGAATTTTTATAACATTTCCAAGCACTTTGCAGATATTGACCCATTTGTTCTTACATTAGCACTGTGAACCATGTACGATTTTCCCCATTTTACACAAGAAATGGAGCTGTGGGAAAGTCGGACACTGTCCCAGGGCACCCAGACTTTGTACTGCAGAGCTGGGACTGACACCCCTTCTCCAACACTCATGCACCATGTTGCTGCTCACTAGGGAGCCCTTGGGTCTCCACACCTGGCTGCCTTTCCATCTGTTACAGGGTAGGTTGTTTAGAATGAGCCCTTCCTAAGGATTAAGCTTTCCTGACCTCTGTGTGCAAAGCTCCTTTGAGATTTCTCTTGCACTACACTTTGGGTTTGTATTTGGTAGGACACTCTAATGAGCGCCATAGGTTAGTTGAACAGTCGCAGCCTTTGAATGCAGGAATGCAGAAAAGCCCTAAAACTTCAAAGAGGTAGGTAGCTCCAAGTCCCCTGCCAGGAATGGCATGTCCTTACCCCAAAGCACAGACATGTAGCTGTTTCCTATGAGTCCAAAGGTTCCTTCCTGGAGGTAGACAGGAAGCTCAAGATTCGGGATATTCAGAATGCTGCATGGTGTGATCCACCTTCAGCATTGTAGAACTGAGAAACGAGTGTTAGTGTAAGGAAATTCTCTTCATGGGAGATACCTGCCAGTTGATCTGAGGGTGCCAGGTGTGTCTCAGCTGTGTGTCTTCCCCTATATTGGGGTGGGCCTTTGGTGAACCACCTGCCTTTTTGTTACTTGTCCTGTGACACCAGTAAAACTCATTGCCTCACTAAGCTAGATTTGGGAGGAATGGTATCTTTCGTCTATTATCAATGCTCTAGTATGAGTAAACACATGATTGTTCACATCATGAAAAACACACACGATCACACACTCACAAACTCACGAACATGTGTGTGTATACACAGACACACACACACACACACACACACAGATGCAATGCACCCAGGCACACACATATGCAAGCAACTTTCAAGAGCTCAGGGTCTTCAAGAGCTGAATCTTCACTGTCCCCCTGAGGGTCATCACCTCAGGTCTAATGCCTTCACTTAATGCCCTGGCCAACCTCAGGCTAACGAAATGCCAAGCCTCTATACAAAGTCCTTGGCTTGGTTCATGGCAAGACCCAAAGGGACAGAGTACGGCTTTGGTGTCCTAACAACCTTGGGGTTAGGGCACAGCCCTGGTTCCTATAGTGCCAGAGGGGATCCCTAGACAACCCAGTTAAAGGCTCTGCAGGTGGTGGATGCAGGTGGAACCAGACCATAGGACTACTACATTCTACCTTTCTGTCTGTCCACCAGGGGGCCTAGCTGGTGAGTCTGGGTCTGAGAGATGAGTGTAAGCCTCCCTCATTTTCATTCTCTCCAGCGTCCCCTTTTATGTCCCCCATCCAGCTCCCTCTTTTATGTCCCCCCATTCCTGAAAAAAAAAAATAACCTAGCCACGTGGCTCCCCTTTGCTGCCCCCTTTCATTGGGCTTTCCCCGGGGGGAATGACTCCTAAGGTCGCCGCTAGAAGCAAGACTTTTGTAAGACTCCCTGGTTGAGGATCTTGAAAACATAAAAACATTTATTGATTTTTTTTTTTTTTTGAGTGAGTGACAACTTCTAGAGAGGGCAGAGAGTTTTGTCTGGAGAACATTCTGTTCTAAGAAGAAAGGGACTGCAGAGTGGAAGGCAGGGTAGAGGTGGATGGGAAAGCCTGATGCTAAGAAAAAAGAACCACTAGCGAGAGATGGACGGACAGACAGACAGACAGAGACAGAGATGGGAAAGCTAGGGACCCAGAGTTCCAAAAGAGGGAGGGAGATACACGCAGCACTGTACAGGGCCTGGCACACTCATATAGACTGTGGTTATGGTAAAGATGCTGGAATTTTTCCTGAGAGGAAGGAGAAACTAAATGTGAAATGAGAAGAAATGAAGGGTGTCACCAAAATTCGTTTCCTGGAGAATATATAAACAACTATCCCCTTGTCAGAGGCCCTAAAGACAAACTGAGGTGTGATTCCACCACAGTTCACTGTGGAGTGCCGATGAGTCCATTGGGCTTACTCACAGAGGTACGGGTGAAAGATTACAGGCTGGAGCATGGGGGGCCTTGAAGCTCCCACACTGGAGGGTCTGCACCATGCACGGCTGTTGACAAATACATGAAACCCCGCCCTAGTCCTTCCCACTTCATATAGTCCAGCCCCTCCCTGACTTTATGTACAATCAGTGCAGAATTGCCTTCCACTGGGTAGGAGGATAGGAACTGGAGATCCTGTGACCCTCCCACCCTCCTTGTATGAGCAAATGTCAATGGGCCCAGCTGCGATGATCTTTTGCAAGTGGGCACCTCTCAACTTGTGAAGGTGGTAGCAGTTTGGCTTGAAGGACTGTCTTGTACATCAAAGGACAATAATAGAAGTCAGTAAGATCACCTCTTCAGAAATTTTCAAATGCTCTGGCTGCAGAAGAAAGACTGACACCGAGGTAGTGGGTGTTGAGGTTGAAAAGAGATACCCTGGTTATCTTCCACAGCTGTGTGGACAAGAGGGCAGGGGTGAGAGAGCTGTGGGCTCAAGGAGGCCACAGCTGACAGGCTGATGGGTCAAGAGACATTTGGTATTTGAAGTAATGCAAGCGGGCCTTGATTTAAGTTTGCCAAAACAAGGTCAACAGGAGTTGACCATCCCTAAGATCACAGACTGGAAATGTCTACATTAAGGGATAGTGGTGCCATTCTCTGAGACAGAAGCACTTTGAGTCTGAGGTCCGGGAACTGTCCGAACATCCAGATGCCAAAGTCTAGGAGCTCAGAGGCAGCTCTGAGGGGGGAGACAGAAACAAAATGTATAGGTGGAAATTAACCCCTGGGCTGCCGAAAGCACCATTCAGCGAAGCTGTTCAGACTGAGAATGGTCTCAAAGGACACCAGGATTTAATGCCAGAAAAGAGAAGAATGAGTTAATAGAAAAACACATGGCAGAGGGGCCCAAGGAGAAGCTGGGGCCCAGGGAGAAGCTGGGGCCCAGGGAGAAGCTGGGGGCCAGGGAGAAGCTGGGGGCCAGGGAGAAGCTGGGGACCAGGGAGAAGCTGAGGACCAAGGGAGGCCAGCACCCCTGCTGAACAAGGAGATGTGGCTGATACACAGCAGTGGTTGGTAAGTGTCCAAAAGGCATGAATCAAAAGGGAATTTTTTTTAATTCTATATTTTCCTCCCTTTACAAAAAGAGTAGACAGTGTCCCCTGATCTGACCTCATGACTAAAGCAATGGCCAATCTCTCTATGGGATGTCTCATCAAATGGTGTATGAACACTCTGGTGCAATAGTCACAGTAACCTTATAGCATATACTTAATGCTATACCTCTACCTTTCTCGGTATTTTTGGTTTTGGAGACCACACTTCACTGTGTAATCCGTGCTGACCCTGAGTCAGTGCTCCTCTCACTTTAGTCTCCTGAGTGCTGGACAATGAGGCTTGTGTTTGAGTGAGCCGTGAACACCACCTTTCTGACTTGGAAGTTCCCTCTGTGCCCCAACCACACTTTTCTCCCTTTCTGCTTCCTGCAGTTCACTCTCAGGATTTCCACAAGGCCAGCTTCTCCTTGCTCTTTTTTTTTTTTTTTTCACCTCTAATCCTTCTCTTCTTGACTTGCTAGCTTCTCTCACTTCCCGACAAACAACTTGTGCCCATTGCCCCTCTTTGGACACATTTCCCAGTCTGCTTCACCAAACCACTGGTGGCTGCCTTCATCCTCTTTTTTTCTTCTTTTTTTTTTTTTAATTATGTGTCTGTGGCTGCAATGTGGGTGCAGGTGTCCTTGGAGGCCAGGAGAGGGCACTAGAGCTCCCTGGAGCTGAAGACACAGGCACTTCTGCTCAACATGGGAGTTGGGATCCAGACTTCAGTCCTCTGGAAAAATAGTCTTAGTCTTCACCCCGAGCCCCTGCCTCTTGATCTGTGTGGCACTGAACTCCATGCCGCTCCTCCGTGCGTCTGTGCCATGACCTGCGACAAGCTCTCCTTCCGGTCTCCATGCCTGCAATAAAGCTTTCCTTTTGTCCCACTCCTCAAGTTTGTGCTCTGGCCTCTTGTGTTAACCTCTTTGTAGGAATTTCCTTCGGTCCCTCCCTGGCCCCACCCCATCCACCTCTCAAGCCCCAGCTGCCCCGCATACACAGCCACGCCTCACCAGGACTCCACTATTATGTCAAATACAAATTTGTCAAGCCTCCCCAAAGCTCCAGCCTCCTTGTATTGTCTTCAGAATCTTGGTGCCTCTCACCTTCCCACTCCCCCCCCTTTCTAACCAGTTACTCCTATCATAGCCTCCCCATGCCCAGTCACAGCAAGTTATTTCCCAAAAAATGTCCTGAACCTAAATAAAGGTATTCTCCTTTATTTCCTTGGCCTTCTGGCCCATATTTTACTTTTTAATCAGTACAGAAATGTTTAATGGCTGAAGAATTATGACGTCTCTAGAAAAGCAATTTTTCATGTTTCGTAAACAGATTTGGTAGATTTATTCACAAGTTGATAATATTCATAGAACTCCCTCAGTCCACAGAGTATCCCTGGGCTGGCACTTCTGCCTTTCTCAGGATTCTGCATGGCTGAGGGTCTGACTGGGAGCACTGCCTGCATCCTGGGAGCCGGAGACCAATTCAGCATGAACCGAATGTTCTCTATAGCTCCCCTCAGGGGCCTGTGTCCTTGAGGACAGACCCCCTACCTAAGGGGACATGGAGCCCCTTTTCTGGTACCTTTAGCAGGCAAGACGGGAAGTCCTTCATTCTCCACTTGCACAGCAGTCACCTGGCCCTACCAGCTTCTCTCTGTACTCCTTGCCATTCCTAGCACTTCAACCTCCACCTGCTCTGGCTGGGAGAGATTGAACTCCTAGTGCCCAGGTGGTTGGTGGGACCCAGCCATGCCCCGGGGATTGATGGGATCTAGCCAAGCCTGCTCAAGGGAAAGAGAGGGCTAATTTGTTTTCCCATTCTTAGACTTGCTCATTTTCTGGTACTTAAGCCCAGACCCAAGGCCCAGAGGATCAAAGATTCCTCTGAGAGAGAATATAGTGGGCTATCCCCGATTTAACTTACAATAGCCACTCACAGTATCTTCTGTTCAATTCCTGATGACAAGGTACTTGCAGCAGTCAGCTGAATGTAATTCATACCTTCCTTCTAGATTCTCTAGTATTTGATTCATTTTTAAAAGCTCCTATGAAAAATTTGAGGATTCCTGGGAGGACGGTCAATCCTCTCTGGGTGGCTCCAAGTTCCAGAGCCTTTAGAGGCCGAGCAAGTGACATGCATGTTGAGGGGGATGTACTGCTAGCCACACAGCATGGAGTGGCACAACCGTCCTTTAAACCTACCAGGTACAACGCCACGCAAAGTGTCTGAGTCCAGAGCCCACTCGGGTCTGCTTACAGACTTCCCTCAGGCTCAGTAGTCGAGTTAAATGCTATAACCTTCAAAGAACCACATCATGGGGTCTAACCGTTGGTGTCTTTTCTGAAATTTGTTCAGTCATGCTTGGAGGCAAGAAGGTAAGCTGACATTCCTAAGGTCAGCTCTGTGAAACTCACTTTATCTGTAGAGAAGATGTTGAGAATAAAAATCATTTCTCCTTAGCCTTCAGATTTAGATGTTTTACTAAAAAGCTGTTCAAATCTCCTTAAAATAAAATGGAGTATTAACGGATTAAAGTTTGTATCTTTCCTTCATCTGCTTAATGCGAGTTCCTACAAAGACTGGAAGTGTGCCTCTCTCCTTCACAACTGTATTCCACTTCCCGAGCCTTATCCAGGCCTTCAGGCGAGCTCACTGCAAACCTGCGGCCTGAGTCTGCACTGCATATGAGCACGCAGGCAGTTCCGCAGGCCCGTCCCGGGGACCTAGCAGTGGCTTACGTCATCGCCCGCCGCCAGCCAGATGGGATGGATGGGAACAGCTCCATTTGCATAGTGTAACTACTCAGGGGCACACCCTGGTGTGGGCCAGTGAAAGGTAGCCCCGAGCCGCATTGCATTTCACAGCACCTTCGTTCCCCAAGGTAACCCGCCGACATTCCTCTTAAGCTTAAGTGTCAGGCACACTTAAGGCTGGTTCCGTTTTTCTTATACCCTGCTAAAAATCCTTCGTGCTTCTACTTGCCTGCAAGGGTTTCGGATTCATCCTCACTGGCCTCATCAGCGACCTCAACTCGGTGTCTGGCTCCTCACTGGCCTATGAATACTCTACCTGCAGGAGTTCCTCTTTCCTCTTCTTCCTCCTCTGCCTTGGCCTTCTCTTTCGTCCTCCCCTTCTACCTGTTCATTCATCTCCCGGACCCTTCAGGTCTTCCCCCTCCTCCCAAGAGAGTCAGCGTCCTCCTTTCCCAGAACTATCTCCTACCTGCTATAAATCTCTCTGAAATGGGTCCCGGGGCACTCTTTTGACTGGGAGGGTACCACAGAAGAAACCTCAGAGGCTTTCATAAAAACAAAATGAAACATTAAGGGGCAAGGTAGTTAATGGTTGCTGGGGAGGAGGTCTCATGTCCCTCAGTGATGTGACCATTGTTTAGTTACTCTTGCCCATGTAGCAACCCTAATCAAATAAAGTGGAATTAACACACACAAGACTTAAGAAGAGAGGGAGAAATGAGAACAAAGAGGAATGATCAAAGTGTAGCATTAAATATACATTATATAAATATATATGAAAATATTTAAAGGAAATATTAAAAAAAAAAAAGGAGCAAGATGCTACATGTAGTTGTTTCTAGAGATAAATGTGGTAAGACCAAACTAGCCAAAAGGTTCTGGCCGGGTCATCTTGGCAGAGCCATGGTCACATGGCCACATGGCCAGAGCCACGGCTGCAGGCTTCGCTACCCACGATCTTCTACAATGAGGAATTGCTGGATGACTAGACATGGAAAAATCCTGAGGAATAGTAACCTTTCCCTTGAGAAATGACTCCGCAGCGTGAGACTCAGCAAAGTGAGATCCCTCCTTCAGGGTCATTTGAAAGTGGAGGCAGTCTATCAATGGTCATCCTGCCACTTGCTGTCACCTGACATGTGGGTCCTGGCCATCCTTCTCAGCAAGGTTCCAATAGGAAGCGTCTTGTTTCGTAGCAGGAGAGAGAAAATAAGAACTTGCAAAGGCAATTCAGATCGCTATGTTGTCCTGAGTCAATTTTAGGGCAAGCGCCTCCCCCACCCCGTATTTCAGGTCAAGGTCCTGATTAGACAAGCAGAAAAGCCCAGGGGAGAGGGGGCACACTGGGAAACCTCACCCAGTGAGTGCCTCCCGCAGGAAGACTTGGCAGTACACAAGAGAGACCCATGCTGGCCGTGCGTGCCACACCTTAGTGAGCACACGGTGCCCATCGGCTAGCACCAGGGCCTTTCTCCCGCAGCACTGAGGCCCAGCCCCCAGCAGGAAAGCCAGGTGCTTACTGAAGTCCTGCCTTCTTCATGACAACTTACCGGTCCAGCTCCAGCAGGCCCGAGGCAGGGACATCCTTTTGCTACACCTTTACCTGTGCCCAAAGGTGGTGCCTTGTTCCTCGGTATGTGGTCCACTTCCTTCCCAATGTGGCACATCTAATCTTCTCTCCCACGGGAGCCAGCAGCAACTGGACTGCAGGCATTTTCAGCCTTGATAGTTACAGGCGTTTCAAATGCATTACAACGCTGGTAATTACTTGGGGATCAGAGTCTTAATGAGGGCCCTAGGATCCAATTGGGGTCCTCTAACGCTGAAACCAGGTGTTTGTTTGTTTGTTTGTTTTTGTTTTTTTTTCCTTACTGATCCTGCCCCGGGGAAGCAAGAAAAGTTAAAAACAAAACAAAACAACCAATTATTTCCTCTCACTTTATTTTTTTCTTATATTGCCTGCCTCATCAGAATTTTTCAGTTGACTTTTGGTTTTTAATCTGAAAGGAGGGAGAGCAGAAATGACAGCATCAAAGTGTGAGGATTGGTTGGGGCCAGAAGGCCTGAGCCCAACTCTGTGATGAGCCAGCCCCGGGAGCCCTCTCACTTCCCAAGGGGCTTCACCTCCGCTGGGTGAGTCAGTGTTCTGCCGCAGGGTACCGAGGTCCAGGGTCAAGAACCACACAAGCCACACACCTGCAGCGACGGTTGTCATTCCTCCATCTTTAAATTCTCCACAAGTGAAGCCACGTGATCTCACGACTTGGGCAGCAACAGTAGAGGGTCCCCAAAAGAACACGCAGTTCTTGGGGTGGTCCACATAGTGTTTCTATGGCGAGATCCATACCCACACCCGAGTCTCGGTATCCAAGGGTTATCGCCCTGAAGTACAGATGGCCTGGCTTCGACTCTTTGGCCAGAATATATATGACAGGCACTTTTAACGTTCCCCACCCCCATCCAAACAGCCAGTCGCCTCTGCAGTCCGGTGTCAGCATCACCCTCCTGCCCCGGTGAGATCTCAGTCTTCTGTCCGTAGCCTCCACAGAGGACACCACGGATCCAGGAGTTAACGAAGTGGATGAATAAACGGTTAATAGCTTAAGCTTTTTAGGTCGGGTGTAAAAGAGAAAAAAGGAAAAACAAAACAAAACCCCTCTAATACATTTCACATATCCCCAGAAGAATGTTTTCCTTGTCCTATCTGTGATTACAAATGCCAAGTTCCCACAGCCCAGTGGTCTACAGCCTCCACCCAAACAGCCAGATAGCCGCTGCAATGCTGGTCTTTCCTTGTGAGCTTATCTGTTGTTTACTGAACAAACTGCGAGGCCACAGAGATGTCCTGGAGCGGGACCGCTCTCAGCAAGGAAACTACTGAATGACCCCCAAAGGGTTGGGGTTACTTAACCTTCTCGGACCTCCATTTCCTTATCTATTAACAGTGGGGGGGGGGTGGACCACGAGACAGCTCCTCACAGCCTCAGAAGCCCAGCATTCTTAACCTTGTCTTAATTCTCTGGCTTCTGCCAACAGACAGTCCTCCTGGGTGCCGCGGCTCCCTCCACATCCTCTCCTCCTCTCCTTTTGAATTACTACCACATAGCAGACACTGGTACCTGACGACCTAGGTTACCTCAAGTTGGAGACGGTGAAGCCTAGGCCTCGATCTCTCTTCCCCATTCCTGTTCAAGCCCGGGACCCATCCTGGCGAGGCTAATGAAGGCTCTCTGGAGGAACACAGTCAGGAATCAACTCACAATGTTCAAACCCAGTTGCTAAATTTCTGAACTCCCGAGGCCTCTCAGCTGACCTCCAATGTGCTGATTTGTTTCCTTTCAGCCTCCAATGTCCCATGTCTTAGAGGCTCTTTGCAGAGCCAAACCACCTCCACTGACCAACTGACTACCGCTTCCAATTTGCACGTAAGCGAAGTTTCCTTGGAGATTGCTCATTTTAACTGGATCCCAAATCTGCAGGTGGAAGTTTGATGATAAAGTTCCAGATGACTTAAGGATGTAGTAGGGGGCATGTCTGAACCCTCAGGACCCCACCTGTGACCCTGCAACCTATCACAGCCAGTCACTGCCTTGGGGCTGCCCTTATTCCTGAGGAGGTCAAAGATTAGGGTCCTTCTCAACTTTTTTCTTCCACAGAATGAATTTTTTTTCTTCATGGAATGCCCATGTTTGCTCAGACTCTTGTCCTCACTCAAATAACTGACCTATTACAACTCCAGGGATCTGAAACCCTTTTCTGAGTTCTGTGGAAACTAGGTGCGCGCGCGCGCGCGCGCGCGCACACACACACACACACAGAGCGCACAGATATACATGCAGGCAAAACATCCATGCACACAAAACAAAACAAAAACAAAACAAACTTTTAAGGCTAATATTGGTCCTCAGCCTTCAAGGGGAGCATAGGTGAGATCTGGGAATGGGCAGAAGAATCCATCTCCAGGCTGGAGCTGTGTCCTTAGCGGCCACTACAGAGACAGAGATTTGGGAATAGGACACCATGCCTCACTTGGGAACCTAGAAGAACCTGCAGAATATGGCGGTCTCTAAGTTGCCTACAATGATTCCCTGAGCCTCTCACCAGTGAAGTGAGGAGAACCAGGAAGCACTGAGTAACCTAAACACAATGTGGAATCATTGACAATAGCCCATGGTACGCACCCCCACTCAGCCTCACCCAGACTTCATTTTAACACTTTTTGGTGGTGCCAGGGACCAAACATGAAGCCTCAGACATGCTCAGTAAGCCCCTCTCACTGAACCGCATCGCTAGACTCATTCCCAGAACTCTGTGTTGACCACACAAAATCTGTTTTTCAATTTCTGCATAATTTAGCTTATACCGCATCAGTAAGGCCTGAGCTGGGTCCTCTCCCCTCTCCCCTGGCTTCAGAGGACCACTTACCCCTGCCCAAGTCAAGTCTCCTGTCGCCAAGCCAAGAATGGACCTACCCGAATCTCCGTAAAGAATTACGGTTCTTTTCAATTTGGGGACATTTTTAATAACCATTTCTTCAAATGTCGCCACCTTCTCTGCCCTGCTTGTTTTTCTTTCTGGAATACCCACCAAATATCGGTTCATCTGCTCCTATTCCCATTTCTTGCTTGCATTCTGCATTTTCTCTTTGGACTATATTTTTGATTTCCTGTCTTGCCAGTTGTTGTTTATTGGGATTTTCAGTCTATTCTATCAACTCAGACATTTTACTTAAAGATATTAGCAATGTCCACTGCTAGGATCTTGTGGATGCAGTATCTGGTGTAGTGTCTATGATGCTGAACCATTGAGGTCTCTGGTCTTCAGCTGATAGATCAGTAAATCTGTGTCGTTACCTCATGGCTTTTCTCTTGGCTTTAATCAACTGTGTGGGGGTTCTTAATTATATGATTAATTTGTGTCAGGGGTTCCCACGGGCTGCTTCTGCTAGCCCACTTTGTAGATGTAGAGAAGGAAGAGAAGACAGATGATCTTCAGTGTATTTTCCAGGTTCTTCTAGAAGACTGTGGAAGGGAGGGGCAGCAGACCCCACTCATCCCCATACACCAGTTAGACCTTGGGGCTTGTGTTCAGCTCTGCCCTCCCATACCCGTAGTTTCCTCCAGTCAGATCTCTAGCCTGTAAGTTATCACAGGTTTCCTTCTACCCTCACAGGCCTCTCTCTCCAGGGGAGATCCCTGTTTGATTTCTGCCCCACCCTTTTAGGTATCTTATTTTCTCCTGTGTATCATGTGTTGATCTATTTAATTCACCAGATTTATGACGTTTATGCTTCCAGAATTTATGTCTCAAGGATTGATCTTCTTTTATAAGTCATTTGTAACACACACACATGTGCACACATGCACATACATTCCTGCACACAAACATTCATGTATACATACACATGTTCATGTACAAACACACATACACACCCGCCTGCACACATACATGCATGAACACGTCAATTCAACAATTCCAGAGATTTGAAGTGAGAAGAAAGCCTGGCACATCTTAGTTCACCATAATGGTGCAAAACTTCCCTAAGGATATTAAGTTTTCAGTGCCACAGATTCAAACGGCAATTTCAGACTGGCTTTGGTGATATTGAGATAAATACTTAGGTGCTCTGATCCTCTCCTGAGCGAGGGTTTTCTGTTTTGATGCAGAAAAGATAGGTAGTATTCAGATCAACATTAAAAAGATACACAGTTATAGATCCAAACAAAGCAAGCATGACCAGCCAGGGAAGTCAGTGAGCCAGGTGGGTAAGCAAGACAAAAGCAGACCTATGAACACATAGGGTTTTCCCAAGAATAGACTTGGTAGAGATTCTGGACTGGCATGAGAATTTCAATAAAAGCAGCAAAAATTCTACAAAACAGGGTATGCCTGCTAATTTTTGAGTATTAACACAAATTAGAGTCCCTTGGAAATATGGACTCAGGTGAAGAACAGTTGCCTGCATCAGGTAGGCATGTGGCCGCATCTGTGGGACATTTTCTTGTTGGTGTAGAAGACCCATCCCACTTTGAGCAGCCCTGGTTTTTGTTGTTGTTGTTGTTGTTGTTATTTTGTTTTTTGTGGGGGGGTTGTTTTGTTTTGTTGGGTTTTTTTGTTTTTTGTTTTTTTTAAAGCAAGCCGGGCAGTGATGGCACACTACTTTAATCTTAGCACTTGGGAGGCAGAGGTGTTCAAGGCCAGCCTGGTCTACAGAGTGAGTTCTAGGACAGCCAGGGCTACACAGAGAAACCCTGTCTCAAAACAAACAAACAGAAAAAAAAAAGTAGCTGAGCTAACCATGAAAGCCAACCCAGTAAACAGGTAACCACATTTCTCCCACTGCTTCTGCCTCTGGTCCTGCACTTCAGTTCCGGTCCTAACATTTCCTGATGAGATGAATTATGAAGTGAAATTGAAAGCCAAATAAGCCAAGTTGTTCTCTTTTATCATAGCAACAGAGAAACTCATCTAGAACGCAGGCTAACCATGCAAAGGGTCTAAGGGCGTACCCTCAGGAAGGGGACGGTTTCAGAAAGCTCTGAATGGTCTATGAGCCACAGTTTGGAAACAAGACATAATCAGTATTGTCATGGGTTCGAGACATTAGATCTTAGATAGCCGAGTGGAGAGTAACTCCCAAGTTGCTCTGTATTGTGTAACTTTAGCACTCTGCCCAGTTTCTCTGCAGGGAAATTTTCTTTGCCCTGAGATAATTTAATCGAAGTAGCCACAAATGAAAACAAACTGGTAAAATTTAGCCTAAGCCTCACTCTTCTGGAGTTTAGGAGGAATAGTTCACCTCGTAGTGTGCCCTGGAGGACAGCCATCCATAACCCCAGGCAAGCAACCCCTATTCCAAATAGGCCCTGCCTGTCACAACCAGTGGCGAGGACATAGACCCGCCCCCCAAACAATCCATCCTTCACTGGAAGCCATCTGAGTTGGGTGCCAAGCTCCGTGAGTCACAGAGAGCCTCTCACGGAGCCCACTGGCCTTGAGCAGAGCCTTAGAGATGAGCATGTGCCCGCGGGGATAGCAAACAGGTAGCTTAATCCATGGAGAGAGAACCGGGTGTAGGAAGGGCCTCTTGGTGGGGGAGGCACCACTCTCACGCCTTGCAAGAAGCACGCTCCAATTCAAAATCATATTGCCGTTAGAGCACATTCCATTTGTTCCAGTGTCCCTGTGTTAGCCAGGCAGTAAATTCCCATGTGATTCAGTTGCCTTTGAGGATGAAGAACCTCCCGTGTAGAGAAACTTGCCTAAATTGGTAACATTGATTTTTCTTTCCTATTATATGGGAAATGAAGAGGGACCATAAAAAAACCAAAAAACAAAAACAAAAAACAAAAAAACCCAAAAAACAAACAAACAAAAAAAGAGAAAGTAACTTGAAGGAATTGTTACTCAAGAGATGGGTTGGTATGTATATGAATGAGTAGGAAGGGGAAGGCTTCCAACTGCTCTACAACTCAGAGCTGGGTTCAAGTTAGGCCACTGATGCCCTAGAATGGAAATGATCTCCAATATCTAACGCAAACCTACTTCAGACCAAACTTGTGACTTGCTGGCTGTTGATCCCAAGTTCTACAGGGAAGGTGTTATCAGTGGCTTAAAAAATCTGTGTGAGCGGGCTAGAGAGATGGCTTAGCGATTAAGAGCACTGGCTGCTCTTCCAGAGGTCCTGAGTTCAATTCCCAGCAGTCACATGGTGGCTTACAACCATCTCTAGGGGGAGCTGATGCCCTCTTCAGGCAGGTAGTTATATATGCAGCAGAGCACACATACATTAAATAAAAAACAAACAAAAATCTTTGAGAGAGCTTGGGGTGGGGGTGGGGTGGCTAAGAACACTAAGGTCATCTTGCAGAGAGCCCAGGTTTGATGCCCGGCACTCACTTGACGGCTCACATGACAGCTCACAACCATCTGTAACTCCAGTTCCAGGGGACCCAATACACTCTTCTGGTCTCCATGGGCACCCAGTGCATACATAAATGCAGGCAAAACACCCATACGCATTTTTAAAAAATCATTATGAATAATGGAATCTGTTGGCGATACAAAAGGAAGTCTGTCCGCCACCTGGTAGGCAGGACAAGATTTAAGGAGTAGGGGCCACTCACAGGTAGGCAGCGGGGTGTGGCGGGCTCTTCAGGGATGGGTAAGGAGTTGGATGAGTGTGCCTGTCAAGCTGCTCTGGTTTCTCACTTGCTCCAGTGCCACAAGGAGGCACTTGTCCCTAGCACTGTGGAAACTACCATGCTGGAAGCCATGGCTCCCTCAAAAGATGCCCAAACGTTTCACAGTACGGTCATCCGGCTCAGCGAGAGCCCTGACTAGAGTTAGTCCACCAGCAAACACCACGGCAGAGCCAAAGCGGGTGTTCTCAGAAGAGGTGTTTCTGAACAGTTTACTGGTAACCAACTAATCCCTGGCTCTTTGAAAACCTCTATCTCCATCTCTCCGCTATCATGGGCAAAAAAAAATTAATAAAATCAGCAGCTGGCTTAAGATTCCATTTTCAAAGAGACAAGAAGCAGGGTACTTTAATAACCTTTATTTATTTTTAGACAGAGTCTTGTATACCTTGGGGTCGTCCCAAGTTTGCTATGTAGCTGAGAGTGACCTTGAGTTCCTGGTCCCTCTGCCTTCTCACCCCACCCCAGGAGCCGGGATTACAGGAATAGGTAACCTCATTCAAGCTTTACCAGCATGGATTTATGAAGCTGTCGTCTCTGCTCAAGTTATAGGGCATTCTAATGGGCATGTGTCGCCTCCCCTGACCGAGGGTATAATCCTGGAACCAGCCCCAATAGCACACCAGTGGAAGACCCAGGAGGAGTGCCCAACACACGTCGTTCCCAGCTAACCATCTCCAGACACCCTGATCCAAAACAGATCTATAGAGAACTTGATGTTTGAACTAAACACATAATTCAAAAAAAAAAAAAAAAAAAAAACTGTACCACTTAGCAGAGCTGTAACTTTTGTTGGGCAAGTTACCAAGCCTCTTGATCCCATCGTCCTATGAGGGAGGAGCACCACCTGCCTCTCTCAACGCATGAGGATGTTGACACACATTCTCATGGAATGCCAAGCTCAGCCTTTGGAAGATTTAACCTCCCCCCCCCCAGGAAGGGGTGACTGACAATAGCACCCTTCAAAAGACAAAGATATTGAGATGGGAAAAAATGTCAGAAAGGGCTGAATTTTGGGGGGAAAATGTCGAATGGGGAGAAAGCATTGGATAGACAAGCACAGGTGATCTGCCCAAGGGGAAAAATGTCCTTGCTGTTAGCACTTCCCTCTTAGATCTCAAGCGCCCCGGTTCAGACGGTTTATTGTCACTGAGATCCCACAGCAGTCAGCCCTGGCAGGTCTCTACTGGCAGCGCCAGTGCTGAGACAGTCACTAACACGGGTGGTGGGGACAATGGCTGCTGCCCACTGCGTTACAGCTGCACCTCATAGTCTACCCCAGAGGTAAAGTTTATTCTACGGTATGGTACAGTGGCGATTCTGTGAAGGTGAGAGGGCCCCACTCTGGGAATTTCCCATGGCAATGAATCATGGAATTGTCTTCCACGATGTCGGAGCCATTTAATGGCTCTGGGTAAGGCTCACAGACTGCGGAGTTCTTGGGAGCCAACAGAAGCGCCGCTGCAATTGTGTGCTTCGCTTGGGAAACCGCTAAACTCTTCGTGTGTGCACACACACATACGCAGCGGCAACCATGTGCACAGGTGAGTGCTAGCATGCATCTGCTTATCTGAGCACTTACTCTGTGCCGTGGTTCTAAGCAGTGTTCTCAGTTCGTCCTCACACTGACATGGGGGTGGGGGAGGGTGGTGTAATTTCAGATCAGCCTGCCCAAAGTCAGCCAGTGATTTAGGGGCAGCCCAGAGCACCCGCCTTGGCACCATGGTCTCGTCATCACCAATGCTCCCAGTCTGTCCTTCCTGCTCTTTACACATCCTTCTGACTGGGGGCTTCTCAGACAGGCCCCGGCTAGCACTCCAGGGACCCTGCTTCCTTTCAGTGAGGGCTGCCCACTTTCCAAGCCACAGTGGCCTCTCCAGAAAGCTTGGCTTTCTCTCCCAGCTTTCCGCCAGTTTCGTTATACCCACACGTAATTGCCCACAGGTCAGCTCAGCACTTGGTGTATGTATAAACCCTCAGTGACACTTCTAACATGGCTTTATTCCTGCGCAGTCCAGGCGTTTACTGAACCTGATCTGCACGTGGCGCTCATACCTCGTGGGACTCTTTGTGGAACTGTTAGGAGGCGCAGCCTTGAGAAGGGAAGTGTGTCACCTGTGTGTGCTTGCCACGTGCCAGCTGGCATCCTACTCCCGCTGCCGTGCCAAACCTATTATTACGCACTCTAACCTCTGGGACCCTCAGCAACTTCCTTAAGTTGCTTCTGGTCATGATATTTTATCACAGCAGAAGAAAAATAATATTGCCAGAGCCCCCAAATTTCCCTTCTTGCTTAAAAAAATTAAAAAAAAAATGGTGTGCTCATTATACAACGGTTGCTTCTCAGAGTACATTAGGTTTAGAAATACATGGAGATGGATAATTCCTTTTGGCTAAGCGCGAGGAAATATGATGTAATAAAAGACCTTGGGAGACATCTTGTGCTCCATTCTCACTTCAGGGGAGATTTGGGAGGGGCAAATTGGACATTACACATAGCTTTGTCGGTCCAAGACAAACAGCTCCTTTGTCCAGGAAGCAGCTCTTAGAAGGCTTCCTCTGAGAGCTGCAGTGGCCTGAGAGAGGAGAGGGGGACCTTTGCAGGCGAGAGACCATCAAAGCCACAGGACAATCCTGTAAATCTGAAGCGCTCGTCCCTGCAACTAGCCTGACTCCCCAGCTTAAAAATGAACCAGAGCAAAAACTGTTGGTGCAGATGCCAGGGCCGCAGGAGCCTGGGAAGCTCTTTAGAGGTAGGAAGAAAATGCCGGGCAGATGGGGAGAAGCCACAGGAAGCCAGGGTGTGTGGGCAGAGAAAAGATGGGCAAAGGCAAGTGATAAAGTTTGCAAGGGAAAAAAAAATAGCAGGAATCGTGATTGTAGTTTTTTGACTCACTCGCTCTTCGAGAACTCCAAACTCCAACTAAACTCAAGGTTACCACCACTGAGTCAAGTTGGACCCAATGTGTCAAGTTTCCAGCATTGAGGGAAGAAGATGGACAGGGGAACACAAAGATAACCCTATTTCTGCCGTAAGGCCCAGGACCAGTAAGGCCCAGGGGAAATACAGGAAAACAAATACAGACAACAGCGTTATGTGGCACCACACCTCCAAAGGAAAGAAAAGAGTGAAGACAGAGAGATCAGCCCTGCTCTGAGGAGGGCAAAAGAAACCAGAGTTCTTTTCCTGAACAACTTTCTGCCAGGTGTACAAGAACTAGAAATCTCAACCTAGATGCTGATGGTGCAGAACCCTGGTCGTAAAGAGTTGCTGAAGCCTTAGCTAACGATGGGAAATCCAAGGAAGAGTCAGGGAAAGAAGTAAACCCCTGCTTTTAGGTGGGTGGGGTGGGGATGGGGTGGGGTGGGGGTGGAATCTGCTTAGGTCAACCCAGAGCATATTTGAATTCAATCTGCTACAGTATACATCTGGTATGACTAAGTGTCTTGCCCCATTTAAAAGGCTACACAGATTGCCACAGCGTGAATACACAGGCAGCCTGGGAAGGGGGTAAATTGGAAGCAGCTGATCTGTAGTAAGATGTAAAGCTATTTAAAAGCTGAGGGGTAGTATCTCGGGCTGGTCTGGAGCTGGGGAATCTTTTCTGATCAAAGGTAGGAGCGGAGCAGGACCACCCAGGACCTTTCCCATTGACCTCACCAGGGCTGAGCTCAGTCTGTGCCTTGTCCTAAGTCACTTAGTAATGGATAAAGAGCACTGCCTTCCCATGCTGGGTTCTGCCTAATAGACTCCATTTTATAGGCAGCTTTGGACTCCATCTTGAGGAGATGCAGGGTGACCGTGAACCTTGTTGGGCACATAAAATACCATCCATCCATCAGCACCACCCACATGACATAGACTGCTACCTAATTCTCCTAAGAGTGGCAAAGGTGCCATCCTATAAGTTTATCAAAAAACAACATAGGAGCTCATGAGTGTACTGAAACCAGAATCACAAAAGTCAAGCCCGAGGCACACCAGCCCGAGGGAAAGTGTACAGTTCCCTCACTAGATCGCCTTAAAGATGTGCTATTGCTTAAATGCCTGTGCTATAGCAGTGGCCATGGCTCCAATCCCGCCTCATCTGACTAGCCCCTATGTAGGACAAGAAGTTCACAGAGAATGTCTTACTATCCCAGGGTCTTCAGCTTAGCCAGGTTCCTGGGGGGGTGGGGGGGGTGTGGAAATTGACGTAGCCAGTACAGATAGTCAGCTACCCAACTACCTGTTCGTCCCTCGCAATTTGCCTCTCACTGGTCCATCTGCTCTTTTCCCTGCTCTCAGCGCTGCCCTTTGACTCTGCCTCCCGACTGTACCTCACTCTGGTAGTTTGAAAGGACTCAAAGGCGGCATCAGCAACGGAGGTGCTTACAGCAGGCCTCCAGTGGAGTTAGCTGTCTGACTTCTAACCCGGCCCCGCCCACCCTGCTTTTTGGCATATCTCTGAGTCTCCCAATTTTCGGCCTCCCAGGCATCTCCGAACTCTGCTGGGGGTCTTCTGTAGCTCCCTGTAGCTATTCCACAACCTTGATGTTTACTGTCTTCAAAGGTAATTTTAAGATTTGAGAGTTAATTTTAGTAATTAAGATTTGAACAAAAGAGGACTGGAGAGTTGGTTCTGTGGTTAGGAGAGAATAAACTCTCCTTGCAGAGGAACAGAGTTCATATCTAAGCACCCACAACAGGTGGCAAATAAATATTTCTAACTCTACTTCCAAATGATCTGATGCCTCTGGCCTCTTCAGGCACCTCACTCACTCTCACCCTTTTATAGTGAGCGCGGTGCGCGCGCGCACACACACACACACACACACACACATACAATTTAAAAATATTTAAAGATTTGGATGCAAGAGCCTGCATTTCCTATCAAAGAAAATGATATTGTCACATTCACATTGCTGCCAACAAAACAAACATTGCCTGTGAAAGTCTTGTTATTCAACAAAATCTGACGTCGTAGTAAGAAGCGCGTTTATGTTTCTGATATAGCGTGCTCTTGACAATCGGCTAAATGAACACTAAGCATGAATAACGCGCACTTCATCAGAACTGTGTTAGGATCAAGGGGAGAGGATGCGTCTGCTGTTCACCTAGTGTCATTTACCAACAATAACAACTGTCTTAGATTTCCAGGATGCCTTCTCATCCGTTCCAGTTAGAAGTTGCCATTTGACCTCAGATGACAGGTGCAATGCTTTGGCAAAGTCATTATACAGATTCACGGTGGGCACTTGAACAAGCTCTGGGAGGTGGGGGGGCTGTTTCTCTGGGAAGATAGAACTTCCGATAAGTCCAATAAGAAAAGGGGAGTGTGTGTGTGTGTGTGTGTGTGTGTGTGTGAGTGTGTGTGTCCAAGGAGGAAGAAAGGTGAAAGAACTCAGCAGTCTATCATTGCCTACCAACTCACTCCCAAGGACAAGTCTACTTTGATCTTGGAAAGCCTTCCCCTGTCCTGCCTCTCTAATCTCAATTCCACCTGTGAGCAGAAGATTTCCACCAACCTTCATCTGGAAAAGAACCACAAACACACCTGCCACTGCTGACCAGTTGTCAGAAACTGTGCTGCTCAACTTGGTGCCCTCCTGCTTGAAACTCTGAAGAACACACAAGTGCATGAATGCTCTCGCATGTGCGCGCGCGCGCGAGCGCACACACACACACACACACAAACACACTTGATAGTAATGTTTTCTTAACACTAATATAGAATGCCCCCTCCCTTCTAGCAAGAAAAAAAAAGTCTTCCACAAAAAAATGAAACAAAAAAACACGCAAAACAGCTGCTCACTCAAATCTACAGAAAAGAGAGAAGTGGCATCTCCTAGATCAGGCAATGCCATGAGGACAGGCAAAAGTCCATCAAGCAGCAGTAAATCACTCAGCTTGGCCACTTATTTTCTAAGTTAGCCAAACAGATTGCATAGTCTTCGTGAATAGGGAGCACAGTGCATGCCCTTGGCCCTGAGAGTCTAGAGGAGAGAGAAATACTACACAGATAAACAGCCAAGTAAGTGCCTCATCCCTGTAAGTGATAAGGTAGCATTTTAGTCAGCCACTGCGAAGCCAGGTGTCTAGCCTCAGTTAAGGGAAAGGCAATGCTTACTGCCAGAGACTGCTTGAACAAAGCTCCTGAGAACTTAAGGATTTGGCCTGTAGAAGGCAAAACGGGTGGGCAGGTGAGACAAGGCCTCTCACACCAGCAAGCAAACGGACACTGTGTTGCTAGAGGAGGGTACCACCAGGTGAACGCAGAACAGTCTCTCTGATGAGTTGGAAGCTGGAACTGAAGGGACAAAGTAGGGGAGCTAAGAGGACTCAGCGTCCACCAACCCTCAGAAAAGCAGCTACAACTGGGAGGAGACATGAGGAGCGACAGCTGGAAGGACCTGTGCATTGACCGAGGTCTAATTGGCTTAACTTTGTTGCAAAGAGAAGTCCTAGCTCTTCGCCAAGTGCTGAAGGAAAGAAACCAGTAGCGAGAAAGAAGTTGAAGATTTAGAAAGCATATCATCATTGGAGTAGGCCCCAGACCAGGGAGTAAGGGATGGGGGTGTCAGGGGCCTGGCCTTCGCTAGGAGGAGGTCATGCAGGGTGCATTGTATTCTCTTGCCAGTCTTTTCTCTGAGAGTTTAGGGGTCAGGGGTCTGGAGTGATTGTGAAAGAAGGGAGCATCGAGAGGGGCCGGGAGTCGTGAGGAACACGATAAACTACTGAGCACTGAGTGTTGAGGACTCCCCCACCGTGGGGAGTATGAAATTGGAGCGACGCTGCAGCATCTAACTTTGTCATAATCTCGAGTAATTCTCACGGGTGCAGGCCCAGCTGTAGAGAAAGCCACACATTTGCCAGGGAAGGACATGTTGTGGGGCCGACAGAGGACAGACTAATAATTTGAGGACACTGTAGGAAAAAAATCATGGCCTCTGAGCCCGATAAAAGTGAAGACTGGAAGATTCAAGGCACAGGCTGAGCGGAGAGGCTCTCGGCTCTTGGAGAGCCTGGGGAACTCAAGAGCAGGCACCTGGTCAACAAAGCTGAAAGGTGATGCTGTGATCATAAAAAGAGAAAGAGGTGAGAGAATATGTTCTACGGAGATGCGGGAGGAGGGGGTGCCTCAGCGGGTCCATGCCGAAGCATCCCTTCCCCTTGAGGGACCACAAACACACACACACACACACACACACACACACACACACACACACACACACCATGGTATGAATAGAGTTTATTCAGGGCATGGGGAGTGGAGTTAAGAGGGTAGTAGAGGCAGAGAAAGGCAGAGAGAGGGAGAGAATAAAGAAGCAGAGGCCGGCCATGACCACATGGAGAGAGGGGGGAGGGAGGAGAAACCAAGATGGGGCAAGAGAGAAGAAGCTGAGAGTGAGCGAATAAGAGATGGGGGGGGGGGGCAAGCTTTGCCTTTTCTATTCAGCCAGGCCTACCTGGCTGTTGCCAGGTAACTGTGGGGTGGAGCTTAGACAGAATCCTAACAGGTGAGACTTCAGGGGAAAAGACAAAGCTGTGACCATGCAAATGGCAAATGCTTGCTGGGCCAGGGCCTGGCAGGGGTGGGGAGTGTATCACTGAAGGTGCAGCATCCAGCACAGGAGAGCCAGGGCACTAGCTGGAGCAGCCACAGGGATACTTAGAATGACCTGGTTAATTAAAAACAACATAAAGAGATGGGTGGGGAATAAGACCCAAGGAAAGGCACTAAGGCCTTCTGGGAGTGAGGGCACCAGGAGGGACAGATGGGTGTGGTTTTTAGGGGGAAAAAAGATAAAGGTTCAAGGGTTGGCAGTAAGGTGTCTAGAAAATACTTAACTCCAAGCTCCCAACACTG
This sequence comes from Apodemus sylvaticus, assembly GCF_947179515.1. Taxonomy (NCBI): domain Eukaryota; kingdom Metazoa; phylum Chordata; class Mammalia; order Rodentia; family Muridae; genus Apodemus; species Apodemus sylvaticus. The sequence goes on along the minus strand of NC_067478.1, from coordinate 74,948,618 downwards.
AAACAGGAACAATGATTGAAAAATATTTACTAGGGAAAGCAGTCTTCGGGAGTCAGTGTTCAATGAAGAAATGGAGGTGGAAGGTTTGTGGGGGAAAAGATTTTGGTGACGCAGGGGAAACAGTGTGGGAACTGGTACAGGGGATAAGCAGAGGGAGTCACAAGCAGGCTTGTTGACCATGGAGACACACCTTGCCCTGCAGCCAGGGCCCCTTGTTATCATTAAATAGATCTGACTAGCATTGTGTTGGTCTGTGGAGTAGGACTACCACTGAATGGGGATAAATTTCCAAGCCATGGCTGCTAAGGCTCGGTCACTCTCAAATCAAATGTGGGATCGAGGTACCTGCCTCCCATCACATTTTCTCATATCAAATCCTATCTCCTCTATCTTCGCCACATCCATCCATCCATATTTAGATACAATCTCACCAGCCCCAACTGCCCCAACTTTGTTTTGTTTTTTTATGTTTTGTTTTGTTTTTGGTTTTTGGCTTTTTTCGAGACAGGGTTTCTCTGTGTAGCCCTGGCTGTCCTGGAACTCACTCTGTAGACCAGGCTGGCCTCGAACTCAGAAATCCACCTGTCTCTGCCTCCCAAGTGCTGGGATTAAAGGCGTGAGCCACGACCACCACCCGGCATCAGCCCCAACTTTCAAAGGTAGGCAATCTAGACCTCCATCCAGGTATCTGAGATTGTTGTGTGCAAAGCTGGTTTTGCTTCTGGGAAACTCAAAGCCTCTTATGTCACAGGTGGGATTCTTAACTGTTGCAGCAGACCTTGCTGCTTCCTGCACCATTTGAACCACTGACTAGGCCATAATTGACAGGCAATAATCCTCAACCCTCAATCCTTAAAGTGTAGGATTGGGTGAGTTTGTAACCATCCCCAAAGCCAAGAGAGTTTAGCCACCATTACCTCATTACGATCCATCTTCTTCCTACCCTCTCTATAGACCACACTACACCTCTCTGTTCCCTGTACTGTTGATTAGTTCACACTTCTAAAGTCCTCAATCAGCATAACACTATGGTTCAGACTCTCCTCTGGTCCCCATGACATCACACATCTTCATTCTGAGATCTACCAATGTTAGCTCCGGCTCCTCAACCCTGTTGGGTGCTTTTCTAATAGCCACACCATGGTTTATTCAGTTCTTTCTTAATAAATGCCCAAGTTGTTTTACAGATCTGGCTGTTTCAAATAAGGGTACCATGACAAATGGGTAGAAACATCTTTATATAACATCTATTTCACTTCTCTTAGGGGAGAAGCTAAGAAAATGCTGCTGTCACACACATAGTATATGTTTAACATTTAAAACAAAACAAAACAACAACAACAACAAAAAAAAAAAACACCCTAGGTTCTCTTCCAAAGTTTCACTGCCTCCCTACCAGAATCTAGGAGTTCCTCCGGACAGCTCCACACATTCTTGCCAGGACTTGGGATGTGCCAGTTTGGGGGTTTTAGCCCATCCTTGGGGCTCCAGCTATCACTTCCCTGGTAACTAGTGATTATGCACATTTTCAAATGAACTTGCTCTTGGGGGTTACACCTTCTTTCATAAAGAGGCTGATCAAGCCTCATACTCACTTTCAGTTAGGTTGTCTCATTGGCATTTAATATTGTCTTAAAATAACAATCTAGGCAGTAAATTCCAGCCAACACAGGACTCTTCTTGCAGACAGCTTTGACATTGGAACTGTGTAAGGCCAACCGAAACTCTAACTCATCCTCCACAGGTTTCTTGGCCTGCACTGCTGTCTGGAATGTATTTTTTCAGGGTGTATTTCTCAGTTTGGTTTGCTTTGTTTTATAACTCTTGATTTTGAAATTTTACAGTGTTTACGTTCCAATTGACGGGAGCCAGTTTTCGGAACAAAATTGGATCTTTGTACATCAACCTCATATACTGAAATCTTGCAGAACTTACTGCTGGGACCAATACTTCCTCCTCTTACGCCCCTCGCCCCTTTGAAGCCTTTCTCATGAGACTAGTACTATTGTAAGAGTAGGCCACAGGGCTACTGAAGCTCCTCTTATCGGTATTTGTCTTCCTGCCTGGGATACCCTCCCTTTATGAAACAACAAACACCACGTTCAGGGAGTCTCTGAAGAATGAAAAGACTCCTAGAAACACAGATTAACCAATAGCTATTGTATAGGACTTGGCCTTTATAATGCACCCCCTTACCATTTAATGGGTATTTTATCACATGTCAATCTCTCAAATGATTAAAAAAAAAATACTGTGTCAGATAAGGAGAGCTAGATCCGTCTTAAATATGAAGAAGTAGACACTGTTTCCTTGATAGAGTCCACAGTTAAGAAAGGACTAAATCCTATCAATCTCTACAGCTTCTCCACCCACTCAAGCTAACCATCCCCAGGCCCCATAGGCAGCCAAGATCCAAACGTGGCCTCTGTGGAGGACAGACCTTCGGACTTTCATTCAGGATTACTCTCCTCCTGTGATGCTTGCCAATAATCTGGTTTCTTAGCTTCCCATTTGCCCAAGCTGCTTTCTGGGGGCATCTGAGACCTTTTCTTCTACTCTGTCTGATGAACTGTTTGCAAGCCACAGCACCCTGTATATCTCTGGTGCCTTCCAAGAGAACATCTCCCAGAAATGGGATAGCTCCACTTGCTTCTGGGTCACTTTTCTTTATCTTTGTCTCCCTCCTCCTTGCAAACCAAGCAGAGTCAGCTGTCTACAGTCCCAGGGCTACATTGCCCCTCTCCTTAGCACCCAAAGGACTTCTCCAAACCCTTGTCAGCATTCCAGCTCCTGGAAAGTCTTGACTTCCTTTCCCAGTGCAGTCTGGTTGTCCCCGTGGAAACATTACAGTAACTTTGAAATTCTAATATGTGAACATCTAAATGACCCTTCTGATTTGGTTGACATATCCTCTGCTCTCAGAAGGCCAGAAGTCTTTTCTTAGACTCCGTGTGTTTAAGGTTTCCAAGGAAGAGTCCTACTTGGGTAAGCACATTTACAAAAACTAAACTTTGTAGACCAACAAGCTCGCCCCAATTCCACCCAGACAGGCAGTAAAGCCCATATTCCATCCAAGAGCACTGTTGTTCCACGGCTCTCTCCCCAGCCGACCACTGTGCCCCTTCCATTGCTTTCTCAGAAATTAGTCTGAGGCTAGGCCCTATCCCCAGGGACTAGTGCCATTCTTAATAAGCTCAGTCACTTACAAAGTTTGACTCTTAGCATCCTGCACACCTTTTATCCCAGCACTCGGGAGGCAGAGGGAGGCGGATCTCTGTGAGGTTGAGGCCAGCCTGGTCTACAGAGTGTATTCGAGGCCAGCCACAGGCTACATGGTGAGACCTTGTCTCAAAAAAAAAAAAAAGTGTTAAATAGACAAAACCAATTTCCTCTGCACTTATTTGTAACAGGTACACACAATCTGGTGATATTTTAAAAGAAACCACCACAAAAGAAAAAAAAAAAAGCAAGAGCCTGCAGTAACAGACATAATACTGTGTCGCCTGTTTCCACTCACCAAATCCAAACTGCTGCTTTTAGGAGTTTTCTGTAAGTGTTTTATGTCGTCAAATGCTGTGACTACCTGCAACAGAGACTCCAGGAACGACTGGAGAGGACCAGTTCACTCTTACTTGAAGATTTCCAGCCCCTCCTTTCTATGTTCCCCTCCCAACCTGAGTGATTCTGTTCGGCTGCAGGGCAGTCTCTGGAGATGCTGGGATACACGGGAAGCTAGAAGGTCATCTAAAGTGAAGACTCCACCTGTGCAGCCGATGGAGTCTTCCGAGATGTTGTCATCCGAGCTAGGGTTGAGACTCTTTTGCTGATTAGCTGTTTGGGGGCCATCTGCATGTGAGTGATATTTCACACCCTTTTCTACAGTTGAGCTTCGAGAAGCTATACGTATCTGTCTTCCTCTCTCTGCTCTATCACGGGTGCACTATCTGGGATACTGTCTGTACGTACGTGTGTACACACACACACACACACCAGGGAGAACTAACCCAACAGCAAGCTCACTGTTTAGATTAGCCCTCCACATGGAATCCCTTCAGCTAAGAGAAGGAGCTGTAAGGCCTCCTAGTCAACTTTTTAAGGCCTAACCACTTCTTCCACAGTTTTCTTTGGGGGGGAGGGGATTGTCTTCTTATTTGTCTTTGTTTTTTGTTTGTCTGAGGCAGGACTTCACTATGTAGCCCTAACCAGCCTAGAACTCACTAGGTAGACTGACCAGGTTGGCATCAAACTTGTAGCAATTCTTTTTCTGCCTATCAAATGCTAGGATGATGGACCCCTGAGTGTCACCACTCTCCCCCTGCCATGCTTTGCCTGTATAGGCCCTGCACCCCTCCGCCACCCTACCTTTTAAACACTAGTGCTGCACTTTCATACCCTGCTACTTGTTCTGTAACCGTTTTCAACCTTCAAAAATGTGTTCCAAAATATTTTTTTTTAGTATCTACTTATTAAGAACTTTGTCATTAAGCTGGGTTTGATTCTTAAATAAAACAAGCCCCCAAGTTAATTAGAAGTGAGCGTCCTTAGAAGGTGAGTTTCTCAAGGATCATGTCTTATCTAGCTTTATATCACCAGCTTCCAACCCACTGCTGGGGGCATCATTTCAGCTCACTGAGGACAACACTGTACAAATGTCACTCTGTGGTGTGGCCCTCTGTTCTTCAAATGCAGATAAATCTCTGCTTTCTCTTATGCAAAATAATAATAATAAATAAATTTTAAAAAATTAAAAAATTAAAAAATAATTTAAAAAAGCGGTACTCAGAATACCAACATGCCAGGTCAACAATGTCAAATCTGCACAATGGTGTCAACACACAAAGTGACCCTGGGATCCCAATGCTGGTGACTTCACAGCTCAGGTTTTTGGCATACTCCTCAGAGTTTCTGCAACCACCCCCCAACCCCCCATGCCCCTTTATGTTCCATCCTTCTCCAGGAGAGTGCTGGACTAAAAAGCAAAGGAATTAAAATGATCTGTAGGAAGGAAACTTGCTCCAACAGGAAGGCAGTCTGATAGCGAGCGGCCCTTTCCATGGTCATATCTGTGGTATAGACTATGGCTCTGCAATTTATGCTAATGTCTTTTCCAAAGATTACATAAACGAATGATCAGTTTAGCTTCCTAGCTGTGTGTGTGTGGGGGGGGGGGCATTTCCCCTCCTTTTCTGATTGCCAGTCACACCGGGGAGAAAGTGTGTGATTTAACAGGCTAAAGAGCTCCTTGGGGACACCGCTGTCTTCATTTTTACATGAACCCCTATGCTTATGTTCAGCAGAGAGAATGGGGCTGGCTAATTTTGGAGGGTTGTTAAATTACCTTCATACTTTTAGTAGTTTTTGTACATTTTTAAGTAGCTTTGTCCTTAAACTTAATCATGCCCCCAGTGTTGCCTATCTTTAAAACTGGGGTAGTGGTCTGTGCTATCACCCTTCTCAAAGGAATTACAACTCTTATCATACAGAGGAAAAGAGCACCTGACTACAAGTCAAGAGAACTGGATTCTATCTTCAGCCTTTAATTTGAGGCTTGAGAACCATCAGCTCAGTGTTCTTGGCTCCAAAACGGGAAGTCCAAATTATGCAATTTCCAAGTCAGCTCCCAGGATCAACTAGAGTAAGCTCAGCCTGGTATGTCAGATAAAAGGAGGGGCTTGGTGTGCACTTATGGTGGGATGCAGCATGAGATATGTATGCACGCAAGGCTCACAGGGTGTCAGCACACGTGTAGCATATGTGTCATAGCACCACACACCAGGCAGGAACACAAGGAAGGAGAGAGAGGGTGTCTCATCAGACACAAGAATCTAGGAAACTGGAAGCAAGACTTCTTGTCCAGTTTTGCACAAGGACTGTCCTTATTCGAAAATAAAAAGTACCAGTAAGCGAGTGCTTCAGACTTTCTAAGCTATTTGGCAGTATGACCAGAGCAAGTATCCTTAGGTGTAGCTCAGCAGGGAGGAACTGGAAAGGGGGCAGGTTGTCCCTTGTACCATTGTAGACACCCTCCTACTGAGATGGATTCCAATGTGGTAGGTTAAGGTCTTCGTCTACGCTCCCTTCGAGGACCATGCCAAGTCCAACCCCTCAAACCACTGGGGATCAGTCTGACCTGCAGATTCTCTTCTGCCTATGTGTACCATCATCCTTCCGAGACGGAAGGAAAACCACAGGGGTCTCACATCTACACAAACCATCTGTGGCTTTAAGCAAGACTGCCCAAGTCTCTGAGCTGGTTGATGCTAGATCAAAAGAAAGAGGGTTGCATGTAGGGCTGTCTCCTGGGCTAATCACAGCTGCCCTTGCCCCTGCCCACACCCTCTCCCACCAGCCTTCTGCCACTCAGAAACCGTTTCAGGAGAGTGTTGTTGAGGGAACCTTGCTAACACCAAATCCTTTGTCAGGGACATTTGAAGGGTCCAGAGGGATGGGGGACAATACTGTAAGCCCAAGGAGACAGAACGTCACCATCTTCTAAGTGTGAAATAGTGACCTTAGGAGAAAGCTGTGCTTTCTCAATTATTTGTTCCATTCCCCACTGCCATGCCCACCCAGCCCCAGCTCCTCCCTCCCACCCTCCTTCCCTCCCTCCCTCCCTCCCCATGCTCTCCCTAGATGGCATGCCCCTTGACCTAGTCTGCATCCGGCTTCTTCTCTGCAGGAGAAACCCTCAGCTGCCACGGTCCAGGGGTAGGGTTCCCATCAGGGAGGCCTGCCTCAGACAGCTCTCACAGCAAAGTGTGCCTCTGAGAGTCCTACACTTGAGACGTACATCACGGCAAGGAATGGCAACGTGGCTCACGGCTGTTGGCTTCCACAGCCTGACTGAGTGTCCACCTCCAGTTCATAGACTGAGGCAGCCCCTGAAAGCACAAGGCAGACCCCCAAGTCCCTCCCAAAGGGATTTCTTCTGTGTAAAGATGCCTGACTCACCACCTCCAGCCCAGTTCCCAGAGCCTTTTCTTTACTAAGAGGGACTGTTCCAATGGCATGGGGTAGAAGCTCGTGCCGTTGGCTCAAGAAAATCTCACGGGCTTGGAGTCAGATCGCCCTACATTTAACTCCCAATATTGTTATTCGTTGTTTAGGGGACTCCTTGGCAAACTGCTGAACCTGGCTTACTTAACATGTGTGTAAAATAGAGACACCCATTCCTCCACACAGTTGTTGTGAGGATTAAACAAAGCCTCAGGGCGGCAACTTCCCAGCACTTGCTGGGTGCCTCATCCAAAGTTGCTGCCCCAGTTACAAGTCTTGCTTCTCTTGCACCACAGTAAAACTATGCTGTCCCAAGTGTGGCCCAATGAAGATGGTTAAGACATCGCGGCCCAAGACTGATTGTACAGCCGCTGAACAAGTTACAGGCTGGCCATGTTAATTTGGACGTTAAGGCATCTTAAGAGTAAATTCTCCTCACAGAAATAGGACAGTGGACCTACTAACCACCCCCTCGCCATCCTCACCTCAGGCCTGACCCAAGCCTGAGGTTTTTCAGGAAAGTGACGGTTAAGTTTGTCTAGGGTGCTGAGAGGTGAATGTGATGCGAACTGTCATTTTTGAAATGAAAGCTCTCCATTTCCCCCGGCAAGCTCTTGTGCCTGGGTCACCTCCCTTGACCTTTCTCTTTTCCACTGAGACCATTCGTCCATGTGTGAGTTTGTATCCAAACTGCGCAGTCTCAAGACTGCAGGACAAGCACTGGCCCAGCCAGCTTGTTCAGAGTGTTTCAGGCGTAGATCTCAAACCCTGCAGTTGTTTGTCCATCCCAGTGAAAGGCTCATCAAATCAGCCAAGATGGCCAGCTCTGCCGTCCCTTGGCCCTCTGTCACCTTTATGCATAGACAAAACTCAGAAGATATGACCCACAGGGGAAATAGCCATGGCTCCAACTGAAAACATCTCAAAGAGCAATGACAAAACCCCCTCTGCCGCCTGCGCTACAGATGCTACTACTACTGGCTCTTCTGCTTCTCTTTCCTAAACCTCCTCAGTGTCTAAGAGACCACAGAGTGCTTGAAACTGAAAACACATCCAGCACATTATACAATAGAATTATCTGTCTCTTTTCCTTAACGCTGAAGCCACAGGCACCTGTTTACAACGGTCACCACACTGCACTAGAATTTCAGAAAATATTTAGTCCTAAAAGACTATGTAGTCCTCCGTGCATTCACAGTACACTGCTTATTAAAGTTCCTGCAAGTCAGAATCCACACGTTACTAACTCCTGATCGCGGCCGGCACAAGAAGGAATTTAGCCTGGAGTTGCTAGCCAAAAAAGAAAAGAAAAGAAAAAGAAAAAGAAAAAGGGAAAAGAAAAAGAAAAAGGGAAAAGAAAAAGGAAAAAGAAAAAGAAAAGGAAATAGAAAAAGAAAAAGACAAGCCATGAGAATGAGCTCTTGGGGTGCTTCTTAGAGGAACAGACATCCAGCCCGAATCTTCAGGCACTGTCCTGGTTTGGGATTTCCTGCTCCAAGCTGTGTACCCCTTCCCACCTATCTGCCCCCCTTTTCTTGTTTTTAGAGACTGTCAGCAAATGATTTGATTTAGAGAAGGTGCTGCAGTTCATAGAGAAACCAACAGCCACCATCGCTGTCCTGACCCATCTCTTCTGAAGCTGTGACGCTCTGTCTTCTGCCCGTGGTATCCCTGTTCAGCACCACTCCCAAGTCCGTGAAGGTTCTTTCACACACCCCCACACAGACCATCTCCCTTTCCTGCCCACCAAGCGTCCCCAAATCAAGCTGATAATTACACGATCTTAATTAAAGGGCTACTGATGAAATAACTGTTTCTCTTCTCTAACTCAAATTTTCTAGAAAGATTTTCAATATCAAATTTTAGGTACTTTAAAAAAGCAAGTAAGACACAGATGGCTATAATTTATACTATTTTTAGGTCAGGAATGCACCTTTTTTTTTTTAAACACCAATGAAAAGAATGCTTGCTTTTGCTATTGTGTTTGGGGCGGGGAGGGGGGGGGGAAACAGTCTTACCATCTCTAACAAATGGAATTGACACTGATCAAACAAATAGCTGAAGTTTAGAAGTAAGACAATTTTGCTACTCTTTAAATATTCTTAGACTCTAAAAACACGCTCATCTCCCCACTGTGTGCACGGCTTGGGTGAGATAGTTTGCACATCCATCTTCCCACAATATGGATTATTTGTCCCTGCAAATGAAACTCTGCAAAAGAGAAATTGCTCCCCTCTTCTCTTCTCACATCAGCAAAATGTTTCAAGAGGGCTGTTTTCTGACTACGAAATCCATGTCCAACTTATTTAAAAAAAAAAATCAAGAAGCAGTTATTTAAAAGAACACATTCTCTTATCAAAAGTTAGACAAGACCAACAACCTAATAAAATGAGTATATTTCAAAGAATTTTGTTCTCTTCAATAGTTGCATGAGGTCTTTTTTTTTTCCAGGAAAATGTGCAAATAGCGTGGTTACCTGGATCTGCTGGTCACTTCTAGTTTTTGGACTCTTGAAGATGGTGAGTTTTGCTAATGATGCGCAGCCGTTTAAACACCGGGTAGCTTTTCTGGCAGGCACTCTTTGTGTGCCATCTTTTATAAAGGTGCTTCTTGTTGCTAAGAGATCAGTTGCTTAGAGACCAAATCATTAAAAAAAATATATATGTCAGGGGCCAACATAAATTATAACCAAATTGTGTCATTTCATCTCGGCCTCTGAATGTTTGGCTTTGTAATAGATCTCAGCGTACCAAGAGAAGCCAATTACTGATCACAAAGAAAAAAAAAACTGACCACAAGGAGGGGAAAAGATCTGTGCGTCCTCTCTGTGAGCAGTGAGCAGTGCCACAGGCACTGGATGGGGTTACACTATCTAAGGATGCAAACTTTCACTCTCCGTGGTATCCTAGACAGGTTTTTCTAAATGCAAGGTTTAAAACACACGGGGGTGGGCGCTCATGTGTATATTGAGAAGCGCGCACGCGCGTACACGTACACACACACACACACATACACACACACATCTGAGCAAACTTGAGTGCAGTTTTGAGTATGAATATGTGTGTAAATTGTCTACTTTAGTGCTTTCCAAACAAAATTAAGAGCAAAATGCTACACTTAGGAAAATGTAAATTGGATCTTAGCCTTTAGACAGGTGTTTTATGTTGCAACAATTCAGTTCTAAGTATGTGTATATATATCTATGTGTGTGTGTGTGTGCAGATATATTATATACATATAGTAAAGGCTAGACTTGAATGTAAAAGATTCTACCTTCTGTTTTCCCCTTGTATTCAAATGTAGGTTAGCTGCATGACAGGTAAAATTACCATTGGCTAAGTTGATAAGGTTTGGGTTTGGGGGGATTCTGGGAGGGTTCTTAAATCTCTCCATGGTAATTTTGCCCAAAAGAGACTGTCCGTCTCAAGCTAACTCTTAGATGGATGTAACACATACGGAAAGTTTACATCTCAGGAAGACTTCTAAGTAAGAAATGGAAATCTTAATGTCTTAATATTCAGATGAAAGGCACCCTGACAAGCTCCTAAGCAGATAGGACTAGAAATGTTTGGGGCAAAAGAAGCTAATCACAAGCCATCTCTGCTCAGTTGCATAACACAGATTCTCTCCAGCATCTTTTCTACCTTTGTTCTTCAAGGTTTCTTTGGACCCCCCCCCCCCATATCTCAGGTGTGAGTAATGTTTGCACATCAAATGCCAAAGTCTTGGACTTGAAATCAAGGTGAGAGATAACCTTGTGCAAGGCGGCTCTTTAACCCTAGAGTTCTGGGGTGCAGGGGCAAGTGGACCTTTATGAGTTCAAGGCCAGCCTAGTCTACAAAGCAGTAGACCTATGCCAACCAGAGCTACACAATAAGACCCTGTCTCGAAAAGGGGGAAAGGTGGCAGAGGAGGATGTAAGAGATGAAAAGAATACCTTAGCTAGTGAGTTGGTTTTCTGGTTTTGTTTCCCTTTCTTAGCCTCCAGTGCATTTACCATTATAGACCTTCCTGCCTTGAGCTTCATCATTGATCAGCATGTATCTAGTAATCAATGTTCTGTGAGAAAGATGGTGAGCTGAGGCTAAGGGACTGAGTGGGAGCCTGCATGGGGATAAAGAGGTCCTCTTCTCAGCTAACCCTCCAGCCCCAGCCATTGTAACAACCCATTGTTAATCTACTAAGTAAATGAACAGCACACAATGGGTTTGAATTTGTTTACACAGAGACATCCCCATAAAGAATGAAATTACCCAGGTAAAAATGTGACTCATCTAATACCCAGTGAAAAAATTACAAGAGGGAAATGGTGATTCCAACTAATCCACACTATGAAGAGACACAGCGTTTAAGTGTCCCAGGATGAACACAGGTGTATGTCAAACAAACAGATGTTGGTGTATGTATGTGTGTGTGTGTGTGTGTGTGTCCCTTTTTAGTTCCCTACACTTGTCTGCACTGAAGCTACTACTTTTAAAGAGGCGTGGAAACACACACACAGAGACCAGAGATCAGAGGGAATCACGGTTGAAAAGGGAGAGAAGAACAACGCATCTCAAATGGGAACAGTGAATGAGAATGCAACTTGAAGAGTCAAGGAGGAAGATACTAGTGAGCATGCGGGCAGACATGATCTTACCCTTCCTTCTCTCCAATGGCTAGTCCTGTGCAGAGGATTTCACATTAGAATGCCAGTACACATCACTGTACAGGTCAACTGAGAAACAGAGGGGGGGGGGAGAGCCTGGGCAATTGCAACTCTTCTTTCCGCACTGGACTTTGTGTCAGTCAGTCCTCCATTAGAAACTAGCTCTGCAGAGACATTTGTGTTCTTGTTCATCGATTGTGGTCTCTCTGGTTTGGCCCTGGTTTCCCTTTCCCTGTCTGGTGGCCATTCACTTAGAAATCTCAGCATCTATCTCTAGAGCATCTACCTGCCTTTGGCCACTTCATGCCTATCAAGAGGTAACAGTTACCATCCTGGATTCAAGACAATGGCAGGCTATAGGCTCTCCTCTGCCTGGCAGAAGCAGGGAGGTGTAATGAAAGGCCCATCCAGTTACTAGTGCTTGAGGTAACCAAAGGAAACAAGCTTAGCAAATGTACCAAGCTCGAAGCTTCCCAATAAATGTTTTATTACCAATATAACATCGTACAAAGAAGTAGGATGCATTGTCATTTCAATTCTTGTTGTATGACAGGCTACGTGTCTACGGGTACCTGGATCACAGAATCCCCATACCCCGAGCCCATCATGGCTGAAAATCTGCCCAACCCATGTAAGCTGCTTCTCCCTGTCCCAAGAATCTGGTAATTGTTTTATATCTCATAGGAACCCAGAACAGTGAGTGCCCATCTCCAGGTCAAACAGATGGTACATATGGTAACATCAGGCACCAAGGCATTCTCTGTAGAGATGCCAGGCACCGGAGAAGTCAACATTCCCTGATGTCACTCTCAACTGAGCCCAAAGATCCTGGTACTATTTCTTACTCCTCAATCGCCAGGAGTCCCCACCCCCAACCCCAAAGACTTATTAACCCTGGCTGCAATCCGACAGACACCATTTCTAGGAAGATCATTAGCTAGGAGGAAAGATCCTTTGTGCCCCGAGAAGGCTCCTGTGTCCATGAATCTGTTTCTATTTGTCTTGGAAGTGGATCCCAAGAAGAGTCTGAACAGATTGAAGAGAAACATGGCCATCTAGTTAAGGATGGAGAATGTTTCAAATGTCCAGGCTACCCTTGTAAAGGCTCTGGAGGAATGAGTAGAAGCAGAGCATCTACCAACATAAGGTTGCTTACTTCAAGCAATTTCACCCTCCCACATGCCTTTGCTGGGCAAAAATTACTCTTAGAAGCCAAAGACTGAGGGAAGAAAGAAAAAGAGGGCTTGCCCTGGAGCGGTCCCCCGCCCACCCCAAAAAGTGACCAGACAAGAGTAGGGTTGAGGAAACGTGGGGAAGCAAAGCATGGTGCTGACTCCTCTTGGACGCTGGGCCAAGAGTAGGTCAGGTAGGAGCAAGGCTCTGCTCTCCCAAGGGATGGCAGCTTCTGCCCACCGAGAGTCCCTTAGCAAGCTTCTCCCTGCACTGACTGCCTTGAAGGGCTCTGCAAAACCTTTGTCAACGTCCCCAGAAACCTTTAGCATTCTAATTCTTGAGAGAAAGAGCCTGGGCTCCATGAGTAGCAGACCTCAGGACGCACAGTCACAGCTACCTTCTCTGATCTCAGCCATCTGTCAAAGACCACACACGTCGTCATCCTTCAGGCACCAGTTTACCCCTGTCTACTCAGCTAGGGACCTCTGGTCCCGTCCGTTCCCACCCAGATTCTTCTCAAGTGTTACCGACCACTTGTGCAGAATCCATCTCAAGGACAAGTCAGATGATGTCCCATGGATTGTTGAGCCTGACGAACTCCTTAGGAAAGTTGACCCTCGTGATCCTTTCCTTTGCCCGCTCCACTTCCATCATTGAAAATGTCCTCTGCTTCAGTCAAACCCCCAAACCTCAGCCCGCCAACAGCGTGGCAGCGAACCTGTCAGTGGAGCGGCAGCCTCCCTCTGCCAGGGAGCGACTGGAGTCAGCCTCTGCCAGGTTGAAGACTGCATAAAGAGTATCCCAACCACCTTGAGCTCCAGAATCATCATAGATGTCCAACTTTTCTTTTTTTATAGAGTAGACATTTGAGGTAGGAAGTCTCTTGTCCTGCAGTTTGTGTAATAATTAATATAACAAAGGATCAAGGTTTAATAAGCACCCAGCACAGTTCAATTTCACCACTTTTCTTGGAGAAAGAGCCACGGTGTTCTTCTGTGGGATCATTTAGCTCTGCCTGACCCTCTTCACAGCTGGTAATCTACATCCAGTTACTCGCTGACAGTTCCAGGTGTTAACTGTACTCCTACGTGAGTCTTTTGCTTAGAGAAAAACTACAAAGCACGAGGCAGGAAATCAGAAGGACTGCCATGTGGTAGTGAGGGGGCCTTTGGAAGAAAAAGAGAAGGCAAATATTCTCTTAAGCTCATGAGGCACATGCGTGCATTATCAATCGTGAAAATATTCTACCAGAACCATTGACTCTGGTATCTTGTAATCCTCAAGTGAAAAACTTGAGCTAATTACTAATCATGACACAATTATAAGCCAACAATGCAAAGGTCCCCACTTATCCACCAAAGCTATCTTCATTCTCTTCCTTTCTGACCTCTGCAGCCATTTCCTGTCTTCCTTCACTCTCTCCCTATGCGTTCCCCTTGGTCATGGTTCATCTGCAGAGAAGCAACCCTCCCTGTCTTCCCAACACACACTTATATACATGCACACACACACACACACACTCCCTTCCCGTATACACCAAAGAGCAAGCCTGGAGGAGACACACATCTTTAATGGCGTGAGCAGAGTCAGAGAAAAAAAAAAAAAAAGCAAACAAACCAAGTCTCAGCAAATTGCATTGATCTGTCCAAATTGCATTTGGACACTTGGTTTTGTTGTTTTATTTTGGTTTTGGTTTTCCTCCTCGGAAGACTGGATTATTTTGTGTGTCAGTCTCTATTCAGCAGAGTACAAAAATATTTTCATATGGCATATGGGGTGCATTTCAAAACTACATATATCCTGACCAGGCATACCAAAGCACCCCAATGGAAGAGCACTGTCCTTAGAAGAAAAGGAAGAATCCTTTTCAAGAAAAGCCAAGGCTCTTGCCTAACTGCAAGCCAGGGACTCCTCACTTTTGGTTCTTTGGAATTAGCCCGCTTGAAAGCATACAGATTCCTGTTGGAAGTTGAAGTCACACAGGAGGCAATAAAAGGCTGGGACCTGTGCACAGGAGAGAAGTGGTTTACCTACAGACATTGACCCATTCGCCCATGTTCTGGTTAAAAATGGAAGTTCCAGCAGGTCCTAGAGATTCTGACCTTGGAGGCCTCTGCAGGGCCCCAAAAATGCTTCTGTCCCAAGCTTACAAAGCTGGAGGAGCCTTTTTTATCCATCCATGGGGTGGCACCAGTGGGAGCAGGACCAGCTAGTGGGGTCTGCCTCCATTATGTTCTACCCATACCCATATGTGCCACACCCAGTGACACCAGCTACACACAGGCATGGGCTCCAGACTAAATGGAGTCCTCTTGGGTGAATACAAGCAAAATACATTATATACATGTATGAAAATGTCATAATGAGACCTGTTCTGTAGAGTCGATATACATTAATAAAAAATAAAAGGCAAAGCCAAGCCTTTTGGAGATTGACTAGGAAATTGATTAGACTTTCTCACTTTACTCCTTAATACCCGGTCCTTCCCAGATCTTGGATCAATGCCCAACCAGAATAATGAAGACTGTATCCTTCAAGGAAAGAGAAAATAATCACTTTCTAACGAGGAGACAAGGTGGCTGAAGATACCACCAAGTTAACAGCATCTTTTCCGGCAGGCTGGACTGGCATCATGTGAGCCCTGGTGTGCTCACGGGCCCATTCTCTTGCAAATTGAGGCTAGTCTGCTCAGAAGCCAATAGGAAGCAGGTCCCCTGGCCTACTTGAAGTCAAGGGATCTCCAAGCCTGGCCCTGGTCAGGTTCTGCGGGCACTACTGTCAAGGATGTCGTAAATCTCTCTTCTGGATTCTTGAGTCACTGCCGGTGACCTTGGTGCCACTGCTCTGTGCAAAGCAGCTGTCACTGAGTATGCTCTCTGTAGCTCGAACCTGCTATGTCCTGGAGCTTAGCTTCCCCACCCAACCCTGCTCTGGCCAGTCTCCACCCACTCTCAAGGGCCCTTCTTCTTTCCCTCTTTCCCTCCTATTGTCCAGTGAAACCCATAAACCCGCCACTACAGAACTGGTTTTCTTCTGGCCAAGACCATATGATGTAGCAGAAGCCCTCTCTTTTCAGTGAGGCTCCACACACACACTCCTACCACTTTCAATGTTGAGAGGGATGGAAGTGATGTCTGTGTATGTTGACTATTGAGCATGTTATGAGGTCGTGTTGCTGTTACAGAGTTAGGGCCTGGGCTGCCTGCTTTCATTGGGAGATGCAAATTTCTGACCTGCTATGCTGAGTTATTTGGGTCTATTCTACTTCCTGTGGAAAATTTTTTAAATTACGTTCTTCAAATGCCTCACTAGATATTACATAAAATTCCAAAAAAAAAAAAAAAAAAAAAAAAAAAAAAAGGGTTGTTGGTTTTTCTTTAATAATTGTTTCCCAACAATGTCAGCTCAGTGAAAGACAGCCAAAGACTGTGTGCCTTTGGTGGTTGAGTTGAGGGGTGGGCTGCTGAAAAACTCAGTGCCTCCATGGAATAAGATAGTGGGTGCTGCTGGAGAGAACAAATTGTAAGGAATCCAAAGCTGTCTGTGTTCAACTACAGGTTAAACTAAACCTCGTAAGTCCCTGAGATCTTGCTTCCCCGGCGCCCCAATTATGGACCCTTCAAGAGTAAGGACCATGTCTTACCCATCTTTTTATCCCTAGCATGCTGATAGCAGCCCAGCACTGCCTGACATTCCTCAGATGCTTACAAGGATGCTGCATCTTCATGTTCAGTCCTGTTACTCTCTCACAACACTTATGTCTGAAACAGTGATTTTTAATTATTCATTTTTTATGTTACTTTAAGTCCTGCTGAGAGCTTCCCCCTCCATCCATTCCTCCCAATCCCTCCCTCTCACCTCCCCTCTCTCCCTACCCTCCTCCTCTTCCCTTACTCCTGAGGAAAGGAAAGGCCTCCCTTGGATATCAACCATCTTAGTATATCAAGTTTCAGTTAAGACTAAGTGTATCTTCTTCTATTAAAGCTGGACAAGGCAGCCCAGTTAGGGGGGAAGGGATCCAAAGACAGGTAATGTAGTCAGAGACAGCCCCTGCTCCCACTTTAGGAGTCCCACAGGAAGACCCAGCTGCACAACTGTTCCGTATGCGCAGAGGGCCGGAGTCTAGTCCATGGCATGCTCTTTGGTTGGTGGTTCAGTCTCTATGAACCCCCGTGGGCCCAGGTTTAGTTGATTTTGTAGGGTTTCTTGTGGTGTTCTTGAGCCCTCTGGCTCCTTCAATGCTTCCTCTCCACCTCCCCTGCCGCCCCCACCCCTACCCGTCTTCCACAGGATTCCTCAAGCTCTGCCTAAGGTTTGACTGTGGGTCTCCTCATCAGTGAAACAGCAATTCTTGTCGAAGCCCTGAAGCTCTGCCTACTGTCATTGTGTTCCTGCTCCCTGCCCATTCCCATAGTGCAAGTTGAAACCTGGATCCCTTGAGCCAAGCACTAGTCTTCGACAGCTGCTGCTGAGTCAAAAGATTTTCCACAGTTTCTCTCAAGATCCCCTGCAGAAACCTGAAGTCTGGCACCTAAGAGTTCATCGCTAGGTTCATTGGAGCCGGTTCCTCATCCTGGTTGGCCATTTATTTAGTTCACATCCGGCTTTGCCCTTTTGCTTCCTACAAAGAGCCACGCGTGTGCGCTCTTGCCCTGTTTGACCCTCTTTGTTCTTGTCCTGACGCACTCATACCCACTCTTTTCTAAAAGAAAAGCCTTGATCAGAACCCCTGGCCAACAACTGGCTCCCAGCTGAAGTCCCCTCCCGCCTCTGCTCTGGCGCTGGACTCTTGTTCCTGGGATGACACCGTGGCTCCTGAGCTCACTCCTATTTCTCAACTTTCTAGTGAAGAGAGTTTGTCTAATCAAGATGGGGGATTGCTGTGCCTTTTGCCCTCCCAGCCGGCCCTGCACTTAGCATCCTGTCCTTTTCAGTGAGGAATTCTAATGTCTTGCTGGCTTCCTTACCAACTCTGGGTAACTGCAGCAGAGCAGTAAGCAACACACACACACATACTTCTTTCTTGCACTGCCAAGAGAAATAGAAGGTAAACTCTCTCTCTCTCTCTCTCTCTCTCTCTCTCTGTGTGTGTGTGTGTGTGTGTGTGTGTGTGTGCGCCGTGCGCACATGCCCATTGGGGCAGGAGTGGGAGCAGTTGTTCTGAAATGGAGTTATTGTAGAGAACTAGAGGTTTTGGTTAATTACAGGCTCTGTAAAAGAGAGAGAGGTATAAATCTCTGACAGAGAAATGCTCAATTGTCTGGGACAAGTCCTACTTTCTGTGGAATTTCATTCTTTTTTTTTTTTTTTTGAGGAGGAAAATTTACATTTTAAATACCCTGCTAGACACTAGAAGGTTCCAAAAACATTTTTTAAAAATTCTTTTTCAAAAAGTCCTAACTTTAGGGACAAGTCCCAGATGAGAGGCTGGCTGACTGGGTGGTCATCATTGCCTGGGCCCCGTCTGTGGCAAATCTGGACACGGAACAGACTCCCTAGGGCCACTGTAACCTGCCTGCTGTCCCGAGACTTGTGTTCTGAGAGTATCCTTTCCTCAGTAGGGACATCACCTCAGCCTACTTGTCCTCCTCACTCTTTTTTTTCCTTTCCTAAGTTGCAAGTAGCCGCGCTGTCGAAGGCTGAGCGAGACCTTCCACAATGCTTCCATAGGAAGAAGGGCTTTGGCCGCCCACCAGGGCCCTCAGCTCCCTGTTTTCTCCCTACCCTACAACCAGGCATCCCGTAACCAGCCTTTCATCTTTTCTTATAAATAGACAGCTCTGTTAAATTCTCCCATCAGTATTCACAAAAGGCACATTAAACCTTCCGCCCTGCCCTGGAGGGTGAGGGTGAGTAGGAGATTGTGTTGAAAGGGCTGGGGGGTGAGGGGTGGGCTCCTCTCCCAACTCAAGGTCCCAAACAGTGTTCCTGCCACCACCTCAGCAGAGGCTGACAAGGATGGAGCTTCAACAGTCTGCTGTTTCTCCTCCCCACCCGCCCCCAGTGCTCCCGCTCACTGCTGAACTGCAGCCCACTCCTGACCTAGGGGAGGCCAGGCATGTTGTGGAGGCCAGAGCCGCACCACCACAGGGGGCCCCAGACACCCCGGGAACTCACAAACCCTTCATTTCTCAGTTTCTATTTGCCTTAGGTTCCTGCTCAGTTTCCCAGAAACCACATAGAAATGAGGCGGCGGCAGTTCTCTTTTTAAAGTGCCTGGCACATAGTAAGCACTCAGTAAATATTAGCTATTGAGTAAGGACACATCCAGGGTGGGGCCGCGGGTGGGGCACCGCTGAGAGAAGAAAGAAGACCCCGCCGGGACAGCAGGGGGCGCTGAAGTCTCAGCTCGCCCATAGTAGACCCCTGCACTTAACTATCTCTGAATACCAGGAGGGAGTTTCAGCTCTTAAAAATGGAAAAAGAATACCTTTTAGTCAAAAGATAATGGTTACTAGAACCCCTACTGTTTCTAATCTCCAGGAGAGTCTAATAAAAGGTCTGCCAACCCACCCAGGACAAATGGCTGGACAAATCCGACAACACATCGAAGTGGACCTACCTGGCCCAGGGCTCTCCCAGAGTCCATCTCTACCTCCTGGCTGGCATACCCCACCCTGTACCCTGAACTCTTCAGCCTACATATTGTGCTGGGTTTCCTTCCCCCCAGCTCCTCTGGCCTCTATAGAACTCGGCCATTTGGGCTATGCCAGTCTCTTGCCCAGCCTCTTGCCCCAGGCTGCCCCTCTTGTTTGGCAGCTCCTCTCTTGCTCTCCTGCCCTCCTGTCTCTCCTCACATGGCCCAGCTCAGGGTCATGTTCACGCTGGACTCTCCCAGATGTCCCTGTCCCTCCCTCTGGTATGCTGTCCCTTTTATCTACAATAAACTTCCTCCTCCACCACACCCAGGGGCAGTCATGTCCTTTCCTTTTTATTTCTTTTTTTCATTCAACAACCAAAAGAGCAAAATGCTATCTCTCAGTCTTTTCTGTCTTGAACATCAAATTTCCAATTAGCCGGGGAGAACGAAGGATACTGTATCCCCTTGGTAGCTTCTGTAGGAAGAGGTCGTTCTAACAACCTCCAACCAAACATAGCAAGCACACTTTCCAAGGCACATGCTTGGCATACACACATATAGAAACAGCAGAGGATCCCTGCACCCTCAGCACACAGAATAAATCTGTCTCTTCAGAGTCAAGGACTGCCATGTTGCTTCAAGTCCTTTCCTCTCCTGCCCCTGCCCTCACCGTGTTTATTGACCCAGAGAGATTGGAGCCATCGCCTCCATTTTCTAAGGTTTCTAGGACTGCCCTTGTCCTTTGACTTCCTTCAATGCTAATCTCCCTGGTGAGATCCCTGAATTTGATCTTCTCCTCTGCCTAGGACTGCCCCCGCCCCAGGTGCCCTGACCACAGGAGCCTCAGGCCTGCACATAGATGAAGACTCATTTACCTTAGAGTGTCATTGGGGAACCAAGAGAACTCCCCCTAACCTCCAGAGTGGTTACCTTTGTATGGGACACTGCCTCTTCCCACCCCCAAAGGTCCCTGACTGAAAGACCCAAAGTTGACTAAGCCAGGCTAAATTTGGGGGGGGGGGGAAGGAAAATTGAGGCAGACTGTTAAAAAAAAAATCAAAAACAAATAGCAGCCCCCTCCTAAATAAATACGTAAAACCCTGAAAAGTATGGACTCAAGAGTGAAGGCACTAAGATTTTTGGTTTTTGAGCACGGAAATGACTCCGTTCAGAACTGTGCTTAAGGGGTAGTGGGCAAAGAGCCTGGGTCCCGGGCAGGCAGAGCCTGGGGCCAGGGATGGGATCCGTGGGCCTAACATAGCTTCCCTTCGAGGTGGGAAGGAGCCACCTAAGCGAGAGATGGTTCCAGAGAACTTAATGGGGTGGAGGAAGTGCAAGGAAGGGAGAATGAACTGTGAGACGACTGCATTGTCCCAGGCCCACTTCAGAGGCAAAGCCTTCATACTGATGGGAACCAGGACTGGGACCGGTGGTTAGTGTTGAGCGTGGTCGCATTTTGTGAAGTATGAGAAAGCACGGCTGTTTCCAAAGACTGCATAGAAAAGTGCAAAACCAGGATCCCTGCCGAGACTGCGTAGCCCCCACCTCCCCGCCTCAAGTCCTCCATGTGTCTCCAGAGAGACCACGAGGAGAAGCAACCTGCTGGGGAAGGCAACAGCTCTAAACACACACACACACACACACACACACACACACAAGGAGGGACTTTTCAGACACCTGGGCAGGGGCCAGAAACAGAAGGCAATTGCACAACCGTCATACTGGAATCCCTGGGTACACATAAGTCTCTAAAACAGAAGGCAGAGATCAGGGACAAACCTCTGATCAGAGGCAGGAGGATTAGGTTAGCCTCATCTCAGGACCCCATACTGAAGCAAAGAGGAAGCCACAAGAATAGAAGGGAAATAAGCAAATGGCTGTTTGACTGGGCCTGAGGGAAGCAGTGTGAGGGTAAAAAACAAACAAAAACAAACAAAACAACAACAACAACAAAAACAAAAACAAAAGAAGTCATCGGCTCAAATTTCTGTACGTTGACATTCCGAGGGCAGGGGACAAGGTCAGCGACATCATCAATCAGAAACACCCAGCATTCTCATCCATCTGTTTCACCCAGATAAGGGGAAGACAGGTCATTGAAACAGCAAGCATGGATTCTTCTTTCGAGAAATTTGGCAAAGAATGAGGGGGAGACCCAAGAAAGGAGAGCAAAACCGAGAAGCTTTGAACAGATTTGTAAAAAAAACAGTTGCGCATCTCTTCATCACCCGAATGAGTGTTTAAGACAAAGCTGATCCTCAGCCAGCCATATTGCTTACTGGCCCTGGACAGATCACACTTGGGGTCTGACCCACAAGAATACCTCGCAGATCCTTGCTGACTGTGATTCTGCAATCACCACCCAAGCCTGCTATTTCAGCTCCAATGTGATCCTAGGATCTGAGAGACGATCGTGCCCAGCCTGCCGTGGGAGTGACTGTGGTGGCAGAAGCCTTCCAGAGCCAAAGGTCCACAAACAGCTCTCAGCTTTTGCAGCAGTTAGAAAATCCGCATCTCACTTTTATGGACCGGACCTAGTCACTTATCCCCAACTCCCTCTGCAGCATTTTAACTCCCCGAGAAGGACAGTGCTCAACTCCAGGGGTGTGGGACAGACCTCTTTACCCAGGTCACCACTTACGAGGGAAATCCTGTCTCTGCACTCTTGGTCAAGTTTTGTATCTATTTCTGTGGGATGCCTTTTACTAAACTGCACAAAGGAATGAGGGCTAGTGGGTGTTCTGCCTATACATTTATGTTGGGGGAAAAGACAAAGACGATGTTCTTCTATGTGGTTTGAAAACTGCTCTCCTCAAGAGACACCACTTTCTTGCACAGAGGCCCAATCCCCCAAGACTGCGGTTGTTGTGGCTTTCTGCCCTGAATGGCGGAACATACCCAGAAGAGCTCAGGCTAAGCCTCTATAGGCAATGATGAAGTGATCTTGGGTAGAAAAGATCAGCCATGGAGGAAGGGGCTGAGACAATTCACTGAGCTGTGGGGAACAAGCCTTGGGGAGCTCCCGCCCCATCAAAACCCATTGCTGTTTGGACAAAATCTATACAAATGATTTTAAATGTCGATTAGTCTGAGCTAAAAAACCCTACTTGAACGAACCAGGCTACAAGAGGTTAAATCATGTGAAAACTCTTGTTTTTAAAAGGAGCTACATTCAGTTAAGAACCATTTGTGTAGGACATGTCTCAAATAGTATTGCCATTTGCCAGGGGGAGAAAAAAAGTGCTTTAATCCCTTGTGCCAGAGAATGCCTGAGACGCTGTATAATGCAACTAGAATAATTGAGTTTCTTGTTCATTACAAAGATCTCTAGTTGAATACTCAAAATTCTTCAGCAGCTGAGTGGGTTTGAAGTGAATTAACAAGGCTCTTTAAAAAAAAAAGTAATAATTTTGAGGTAAAACACAAAATTTACAATAGGATCTTGTGAAGCTATGTTGGATGCTTTTGACTCCAAGAAGCCTTGTGCATTATTCTTTGTTGATACTGTTGGGATGGATTCAGAAAGACAAATAAAAAGTTAGTCAGAAGTCTATACTCCACCCCAGCCACACACCTTATGTCTCTTCAGGATCTGCCTCTACCTCCAGCCTTCGGTAGCTATCCCTGGGGTTGGGGCGTGGGGCTCCTGCTGAGCTGCCTCACCTTGCTGTAGAATGGAAAGTTTCTGTGCTCTTGAATCTGTGAGCCCTGTGGATGTGGGGCCTGTGTTTTATTATCACATTAGGTCTTCCAAGCATGCAATCCAGAGCCCAGACACTCTCAGGGGGACTTGACTGTGAGATATAGAAAGCTGGTATCAGCTGTGGGATTGAAAACAAAAGGAAAACCAAGTCCAAACTCAGGAAGACCCATGTTTCCTCCACCCAGCCAGATTATCGCTAAAGCGCCATGCCTCTCGTCTCTTCCGGGAGGACGAAGTACAAGAAGAGCCCTTCTTGTCCCTGCCTGGCTGGTTTGGGAGAGTTGACTGAATCCCATTTTCACCTTGGTGGCAAAGATGTTTGGGGAGTGGAGGGAAGAGTGAGAGAATAGAGGCGAGGCCCCCCGCCCGCTATGGCCAGACCCAGAGAAGCCAGCGAGAGGGTCCTGGGACGAGCAGTGTGGCCAGTTTCAACACAGTAAGGTCAGGTGGAGGACACCGACGGCCATGAAGGGGCTTTGAGCTTGAGGCTTTCCTTGTTTCTGGTGGGATGAGACGGGGAGGTAAGGGCTATGGCCACCTAGCTTCAAAGGCAGCCACAGAGGAGTGGCAAGGGACAGGCAGCAAGTGAGAGAGGCCTCTAGTTCAGACTGGGGCAGGGCTAGAAGGCACGACTGATTTCCGGTTCTGTTCTTAAAACAAAACCTCTTCCGGGCTGGTGTTTTAGTAGAAGCCTTGGTGGAAGGATTTGAGAAGCATGGGGAAAGGGCTTTATTCTGAGCCTGGAAGCGAATCAGTGAGAAAGGGAGAGGATCAAACCCTCCAGCCTCCCCTTCCTCTCGGCTCCTGTGACTGCGGCCACTCCACATCCTCATGGCACATGCTTGTGACAAGAACCTTTCTGTTCACTTCCCCACAAAGGCCTCAAATTAAGACCAGCCCTCAGCAGAAGTGGCCCTCCCCACTCCCTCCCCGCCCCCGCCCCCCGCCCCCAGCCCCATCAGTCCAGGTCTCAGTGTCTGCCTGTGATGAACGCAGCACTAACATGGACCAGGAAGGCTTTTTTCTTAGAGCTAAATTATGTGCAAAGCCTGTCCTTTAGGCTAAGGTAGAGCCTTTTCACTTTTTCCTCTTGAGTATTTACAAAGTCCTTTGCTAACTGTGTGTGTGTGTGTGGGGGGGGGGGGGACTGTGATCCACAGCCCAGAGTTCAGAGTCTCCCCACTCACCTTTGTCTAGCAAAAAAACTGAAAAATGGTATTCCTAGTGGTCTCCCCACCACCAGCAGCATTTACTTTTATATTCCTGCTTTTAAAATTATGAGAGCCATAATTAAGAAACTAGTGTTCAAATCATTTCCAAAATACACATTTTTGAAGCTTTTTTTTTTCAAAAAATCAAGTTATTTTTGAAAGTACAAAGAAAAATATTTCTGGTTAAGCGGCCCCAGTTAGAATTTACAGCTTCATCCCAGTACATCAGCTGGGTTGTGACCTGTGTCCTTATGAGACATAATTCAAAGATGATCCAAAAGGACCAGGTAGAAGACATTCTGGAGACACTGGGTAAAGAGAGCTGTGCTGAGACTTGGCCTCATCTAGCCTGCAATCCCAGAAGTAACCATTAGCCGCATGAGCCAAGGCCTAATGTGGATCACATAAATCCCTCTCTCCAAAGGGAGCAGACCCACCCAAGGCCTCATAACCAGCTGACAGCTGGGCTAAGAGAGAGGGGGAATCCAGGTCTCAATGTTTCCAGTGCAGGATTACACACCCACCTCTTCCAAAGCCCACAAACCTTATGCCAAATTGGTGGCCTTCCCCCCAGGATGGGAGTGCCTACCAGGAGCTACAGACCCCCTGGGGTAGAGTGAATTCTCTCTACTGTTTGTCTTCGCCATTCAATGCCCTTTTGACTGTATACTCTAAAAGATGCTCTGCCTCTTCAGCCCTTCCCAAGACTGGCTTCTTTCTAAGGACTTGGGGTCAGTTCCAAGGCCAAGGCTCTGAGAGTCTATCTCATTGTTCACAATTACAACAAGGCTTTCCTGAGATGTGGCCCCTGTCCCAACACACGCATGGGCTCTGCCCATGGCATTGCATCCTCCTTCCTGATTGATACATCCTCCTCCAGAATGTCACTAGTCAACTCTACCTGGTGTGTGACCCAATTCCCTAATATTGACACTCACATTCTCTTTGTAGTCTTTGAGGCTGAAAGATCAGTAATCACAAGTATCCCTACAGGGCCTGTTATGACCTTACAATGTCATGGAACACGATGGTCGGGGTGCCGTGGGAGCACGAGACAGGGGCAGCATTTGGGCCACACTAAAGAATGGGGGACAACTCAGGAAAGCTTCACAGGAAGACATTGGAGCTGTGTCTTGAAGCTTTTAGAGGCACAGCAGGCCTTCCGAATCCAGCTCTCCAATCCCTCGCCACAGAATTGATCCAGGGAGCAAAACAGGAAGGACCCAGCAGCTGTGGCACAGAGACTGTGTAGAAAGAACTGGGCAGAAACTAATGACTCCTTCCTTGCAGATTCAGGATAGACCCCAAGTTGACCTTATTTAAGTTATCGGTCCAGTTAAACAAACTGAGGTTGCCTGTCAGCCTCTTTAAGGCGCTCTGTATTTGTCTTCTTAGTTTGCAGAAAGATTTAGTTTTATAAAAAGAAAACAAAACAAAGAAAAAGTGCCATGAAAGAAAAATGCAAAATACAATGTATACATTTCATGTTTTAACTGTTTCATGAACAAGTTCAGTGGATAGTAATGGTATCTCACCAGCATTTGCAACAAAGCTATGACCAATCTGGTGGTTATAGCATATTTAGTCACAGATCCGGGACCTATGTATCTAGTTTTCTAAAATCAAATGACAGATTTTAGCTGTCATTGGTGAATATTCATGTGGGGATCAGGAAGACCTGGCTGAGCTCTAAACACTAAGTAGATTCACCCCTAAGTCCCCATCTGCTTTACTTTGTCTGTAGAATGGAAGTAGTTGTCTAGGAAGGAAACAAATGGGGTAGGCCATTTCTAAGGACTCTAACAGCTCTGCCATTTCCAGGACTACGTTCAAGAAATTCTTTTGTTGCGCAGAGGCCCAGAACGTTCTCTTCTCTTCTATCCATCATGGTTATCATTGTCTGAAACCCTGACTCCCCTTTCCCTCAGGACCTCTTAACACTAGTAATATGTTGACTAAAAAAATTGTTCTCCTGCTACTAATAATCACTGTCCTGGCCCACTTTAGCCGGGGGCTTGAGGAGCTAGCTAAGGACCAGAGAAACAGAGAGGCTGGGTCCTAGATGGAGAATTGCCTCAGGGTAATAAATAGGCTGGCTGCTTTGCTTTGGATTAGGAAACTAGACCTGAGCTGACAACTGCTCTGTGGAAGCTTGCTTCCTAGCAGTGGAGAGAGGGTAACTGGGTCAGACCCTCACCTACCATCTCTGCAGAGGTTTGCTGATGCCAACAAAGGCATTTTTTTTTGTCTCCCTCAAACCTCTGTCTCAGAAGCCCTCAGAGTGAGGTGAAGAGCTTTAGACTCAGGCTGGACCCTTCCTTCTTTCTGAAGCCCTATCTACCCTATCTACTTCTGTCTGAAAGGTGGTGTGCTTCTTGCCACCACCACCAGACTGCATCTGGCCCCTGGTTTATATGGCTTTCTACTGCACAAATAAACACTCATTCCCAACCCCCAAAAGACAAAGGCCATCCGTGTATCTGCCTTAACGTATCAGCCAGGTGCTGCTGGGGACCGGCTCAGCTCACAACCTTGGGATGGGAGTCTGCTTCTTGGCCTCTTGCCGACTAAGTTCAAATCCCCCAGTCAAGAGCTTATGAAACAGATTCACATGGCACCATCGGATGCCCAGATAATCACCTACAAGATGATTAAACAACAATTGGATCAATGGATGGATGGTGCCATAGCCTTGCCACAAGTTGCAAGTCAACTACCACCTTTTCTCTCCATGGAAAGCAAGCTTAAATGCTTAGGGGAAAAGCCCAGCTAACAGATGTCTCATCCTACTTGTACGTGGCAAGGCATGTGCTGATCCTGAAGGTGGAAAGGCTCAGCCGCCCATCGTCATCCCCCAGTTGGCCCATTGCTACCAAGGATCATCAAAGGATTTTGACATTTGTCTTGCCTCCCCTACTCCTGCCTCCACAGCTCCTGGCAACTCTTAGGACCAAGCTGTTTCAAGCTCGGCCTCTCGTCAGGTCAGCTACAGGAAGGGAAAGATAGCTGTGCGATCAAGAAGCTCAACCACAGCCTCCCAAACACCACATCTGCAGCCCTGGCCTGTGCCAGGCTCGCACCAAGGCAAGCCCGTCCGAAACCCATTTGGGAAATTACTTCCTCATGCTGGACCAATGTCTGTGACAACTCTTTTGCAGGAATGTAACTGATAGAAGGGTGGGGGAAGGTGCCACCATTTTAACTTTTTTAACTTAGAACCTGGGTGTTTAACAACCCTCCCCAGTCACTCATAGTCCACAGCTTATACTGTATAGATTGTTTTTCTGTAAGTTTTAGGGGGAGCGCTCAACCAATGCTTACTGAGCCCAGGAGTGAGAACACTCCCGTGGGGCATTCAAGGGAGGCTCAATGGAAGAGGTGACATTTGAATTATGCCCAGAGAAGTTGAAGAAGTGGGAAACCTTTATAGTGCTGTATCTGAGGGAGGGCAGAGAGTGTAGGACCAATCTAGGCAACAAGATGGTAGGATGCCAGCCCATAGGGCAGAGCCAGTTACCACCGAATGTACTTCTAGTCTACCTGGAAGACCATGCTACTAGGGAGTTTTGAGCCCCATATGAGGAAAAGCTGGGTTTACATCATTTTCTTCATGGAAATCCATATAAAACTTTTGAGGTAGCTTGACTACTGAGGAGTCCTAACTAATGAGAGTCAACTTCATGACCTCAACTTAACTTCTTCCCTAGGCGTCTTGGAGGCTTCGAATATTTCTCCACATGAGTTACTCAGGGTATCATGCTTATATTACAGACCCTACTCCTAAGAAGGCTACTCCCAGCCTAACAACTTATCATAGAGGGTTCTAGAAAAATCACTTCCATGTTTTCCGACTGTGTAAGAGATTGTCTCCCTGGAAGGTGGTTTTGACAGAAAGAGGGTTGAGTTGCTCAAGGAATATTGAGTGGAACTTGCTGTCAGCTGATGGGATGGGATATGGCAGGAAGATGACCCTACAGAACCTATTCTTACCACAGCCTTCCTGCCTATGAATTATGGACTCTCCTGGGTACAAGCCTACAGTCTAAGCAATACTATCCCCAGTTCCTCTGGGAACTGATTCCTCCTCTGGGAACTGATCCCAGTGTTACCCCCTGAAAGCAACAGCCCTTTCCCAAAAGTGTGCATGTGGATTTCCTATTTATTTTTTTCAACTGAATGTTTGTAGAGATGTCTGCTCATATTTTTTTCCCTGTTGTTGCTTAAAAAGAAAAAAAATACAAGATATTCCCCTTAGCAAAAGCATCACTCTTAGAAAAATAGCAAGGCATGGACTAAATTGGATAGCAATAAGAAGGTCCAAAAAGGAGGAGGAAGAGGCAAAGAGAAGAGAAGGCTCAGAAAGGACACCATCTTGTATAGAGAGACCATGCAGACGGCTCGTGTCTAGGGACTATGAAGGAGAAATCAGGCACAAAGGAGCCTGCCATGTGGAGGGCTAAAAATAGTCCTTTCCTTCATCTTGGGAAAGGTGCAAGAAAACTGAACTGTTGAGGCAACTTGCTGGAGTCAGACAGAAGGTGGGGAAGAACAGGTCTGCAGGGCAATCCTCTGAAGGCAATTTCTCATAGAGGAATTGGTCCCTTTGCCTCCATGTGTTCATCATTGTCAGCGGCGGCAGCATCAGCATCGTCACTGTCGTCCTCCTCCTCCTCTCCTGCCTCTCACCTTTCTCCTCCCCCTCTCTCCCTGATACCCTGAGATTATCTACTATCTTCTATGATCATTTTTGTCCCATGAGTGCACAGAGCATAAAACTAAAACCACAAAACTTCCTTCACAAACAAAGACAAATTCTGTTCCTGACTTGACAAGAGGAATGCCTCAGTTCATTCTGAACACAAGAGCCACATCTCCAAGGACAAACTCCTTCCATCAAGCAGGGAATATAAAAAAGTCAGAGAATGAGTTCCCCTTTCTCCCATAGGTTTTAGGATCAAGGGCCAAGGCCCCAAATTAAGGGGAGTTGGTCCCTTGGTTTACTCTGATCAACACACCATGCCCTCCCTTATCTTGATGTCTAAAACACACTTCTATTCTCTCTGGCCTGAATCTTCTGTTTATCCTTTGAATGACTACACCTAATTTATCTGTCACTTTCTTTTCCTTAACCGGTCAGATTTTTTTGTCCTTAGGTAACTTCTACCTAAATTTGGATCAATAGACTTCTAGAAAAATGTTATCAGATTTAGAAATAAAATCCCAGGACCTGGAGAGATGGCTCAGTGGTTAAGCCTTGCTTTGAGAGTGAGCTTTGAGGAGAACTTGAGTTTGGTGCCTAGCACCATATCAGGCAGCTCACAACTGCCTATAACTTTACATCAGGTTGTAAGTCTTCTGACATCCAGAGCTCCTGCACACATACACATGAATAAAAATAAAAAAGGATCCCAGAGGGTAGGATGTCACTTGGGATTTAAAAAAAAATATCCTGTAAAAGTGCACTTTTTAAACAGTTAAGATTTCTATAATGGGTTCCCTGCCACAGAAAAATCCTTGTGAGATTTTTATCTAGTTATAAAACAAGTAAAGCTGCAATTTCAAAATGAAGACAAAATGAAAAAAGAAGTAGTCTAAATCTTTTATGGTCTAAACTTTTGTTGTCAGTTGCCCCCTTTAAACTGCGCTTTTGAGTTCTTGCCAAGGAACTCACTGCCCTCTTCTCCCCACCCAGTGACATCACTAAATCTCTTCTCATATACTTCAAAATCTGTGTCTATGTTGGTTCCCCTGGCAGACATGAGCCAAACATTCAAACTACTGCAAATTCAAGTGAACCAACCTGCACTCTTCTAGGTCTCATCTCCCATTCTAATACAAAGGTACATTAGCTGTGCAAGGGAACTGGCGCCCTGCCCAAGCTAACGGGTGTGTTACTGACTCTCCCATCTTCCAAGATTCATAGAGTGGACAGTCAGTGGTTGGCCTAGTTGCCCTCAGAAGGGCACTTTTTCAAATCTATGTCTTGGCTGTCAATTGTAGTCATTCTAAATAATTGCCCATTTTTGTCTGGGCGAACACTGGAAAAGTGTTAAGGCAGCGATGTTCCACCCTCAGCATCCTCAGCACAGTCTTCTGGACACTTTTTTCTAGTCAGTCCCTAGACCTAACACACACAGACCACAATCTTTGACCACAAGTGTGGGGTACCATAAGTAGAAGTAGCCCTAATCTGTATATATCGACAGTCTCCTGCAAAGTACGTAAAGGTGAAGTCAAAATGCAGCCTCCTTTAAGGCCTTTAAAGTTTTTCTTCTGAAACCAAATGACCCTTACAGTTGCCTTTGCTGTTTACTTGGTGGCCATTTTTACCACTAATAAGTAAGTTCCTCGAGGGCAGGATCCATGTCTGATTCATCTCTGGGTCCCCTGCAGGGGTGAACCCAGGGGCTCCCCTGTACAGACTGCAGGAGGATGTGAGGGTGAGCCCAGCTCTCATTGTGGCTCAAGGTGTCAGGGATCTAGAAGGAGCGCTGGGTGGGAATCTATGCCCTTCTAAGGCTGGTAACGCCCTCTTCTCTCTCCTGCTCTCTCCCTACTGATGCCTGAAAGACCTTTCTCTTGAACTAGCTTCTGCCAACTGTCACCATGGGACAGAATCCCCTGGGGAGCCTTCAGCTGTTAACAGCTTAGAATGCTGCTGTTCCCAGGAGTCTTTGCCCTCCCTATAGGACAGAAATGGGACAGGAATTGGGCATTGAAGCAGTCAAGAGTTGAAGCTTAGCCAGGTGTGGGGGTACACACCTTTAACCTCAGCACTGCCGGCACTTCAAGGCCAACCTGGTCTACAAAGTGAAATCCAGGACAGTCAGAGCTACACAGAGAAAATAAAAACCAACAGAGTAGACAATTCTGCTTCTGAAGGACACATTCTCCTGTTAGGGGATTGAGGCTGGACAGGGTGAGCAGAGCCTTTGTTTTTGTTGTTCTTTCTTGACGGAAGATATCAGAATTATTCAGGCTAGTCCCAAGGAACATAAAGATGATTTTTTCCATCTCAATCCCCATGTTTAGGGGTTCTCAGAGGTACAAAGGGCTGTGAACCATGCAGCAGAAGCACAGGAAGGTAACGGGCACCAACGTCCTTGCAGCATGGGCTCCTTTCTTCCAAATGTGGACTTCAGATCTTGACCCCAGCGGCCAGCATCTGTATTTCCTTTTCAGATAAATATAGAACTTCTGAAAATCAGTTCATTTGCCAAGAAAAGGAGGATGCATCACAGAGACTTCTCTTTATGATCAAAATGCCAAGTGGAAGAGATGAACAGTTAAAGGAGTGGAGCAAATGTTAGGGGGAAGACTATCAGGAAAGAAACCGGTAGTGAGGCAGAAGTGATGATGGCTTCTACCTGTTCTGGTATTGCTCTGTGCATCAGTGAACAGGGTTTTTGCAAACATTTTCATCTTTGAGGTCAGTTGCAAGGTCTGAGACTGGTGGTTTATATCCTAGAAAACTCAGAGAGCAACCGACACACAGTCTTGCAAAGTTTCTTAAGGGTTTTGGTCATTCTTACAAGCACCTATAGTACTTTTCTTCTATTCCCCCTGATAATATCTGCCTTCCAGCACCATTACCCAAGCCAACCCTTCCTCCTTGGAGTTGCTTCTTGTCAGGCATTTTGTCACAGTAACAACAATAATTAAAATGGCCATCCATAAGGTCAAAAGAATCAGGTTAGGTTTAAAGCACCCACAGGGCAGCTCACAACCATCCAAACTCCAGTTCTAGGGGAAACAATATCCTCTTCTGAAGTCTATGCATAGTTACCGAGAGCACACATGGTACATGCAGGCAAAACGCTCTTACACATGAAATGAATCTAGCTTTTAAAAAAAATAGCTGGAGAGATGGCTCCGTAATTCAGAGCACTTCCTGTTCTGGCAGGGAACAGGAGTTTGGTTCCCAGCACCGGCATGGTAACTCATGAGCATCCTTAACTCCAGGTCCAGGAGACCTGACAACTTCTTCTGACCTCCCTGGACCCCAGACATGCATGTGGCGCACACACATATATGTAGCTAAAACTCTCATACACATATATAAATCTAAATCTTAAAAAATTAAAATGCTTGTAACTGAAAGATCAGTGGTTAAGTGCATTTGCCACTCTGTAGAGGACCTGACTTCAGTTCCCATCACCCTTGGGGGCTCAGCATAATCATGTGAATCATTGGCTCCAGGCTATCGAATGCCTTCTTCTGGCCTCTGGGGGCACCATCACCCACATGCTACACACACACACACACACACACACAGATAAAATATATTTTAAATAAAATAGAGGCAGTACTCACCATTGTCATATGTATGCTTCACACACAAAAAAATAAAAAATACATCTTTTTAAAATTAAGGTAAAAGGGGCCTGAGAGATGGCTCAGTAGTTAAGAGTACTTACTACGATGTGCAGGGGACCCAAATTTGGTTCCAAGCATGCAACTTTCACTCCAGGGCATCCAACACCCTCTTCGGGGCTCCTCGGCATCTGCTCACATGTGCAATACCCCCATGAATACATTTAAAAGTAAGACTTTTACTAGACGTTTAAGTTAAAAAAAAAAAAAAAACCTACAAGGCTAGGGTTGTGTTTAAAAACAGGTCATTTAACCGTACCTGAAGTGGCAGCTGCTGACTGTTGGCACAGACTGTTCCTCAGTGTTTCATAGACAAATGAAGATGGAGATGTGAGGGTGTGACTGAAGCCTGGGAAAATGATGGAGAGATTCACTGGGAAATAGTGGTGAGAGAAGTGCTAATACTACAGATCTCACAGCAAGTGAGGTGCTGCTCAGTCACCTTCACTGCTCACCTTCACCCCTTGACGCTCCTACATTGTCTCTCTGTCGCCTACTTATGGTCTGTCTACTCACTGGCCCATTTCTACTGGGCACCTAGGATGTGCATGCACTACATGTTGGCTCAGAGACATAGACATAGCAGAGGCTCTTTCCTGACAAGGCTTGAAAGCTTAGAAGTCATGTATCCCTATCACCAGTACCATAGTTAGCAGACCACAGTGTAGATAAAAAGGCCCATATCAGGAGTGATCAAGCTCTGAGGTCCTGCTATACTTTGAATATAGTTTGTCTCTTGAGAACTCGTGTCAGAATTTGGTTGCTGTTGTGATGGTGTTGAGAGGTGGGCCCCTTAAGAGCTGACTTAATGAAGCTCTCAAGGGACTCTCATGAGGGATTACCCCAAGAGAGTGGGTATCTCTTGAGGGGTTACCTCAAGAGAGTGGGTATCTCTTGAGGGGTCACCTCAAGAGAGTGCTATGCACTGAGGCAACCTCCCATTTCACCCTTCAGTGTGCACTTATTTTCTGCCATGAGTTGAAACACAAAGTCTTCACCTACTAAGCTTTTAGATTTCTACCCTGAACCAATTAAACACTATTCTTCATAAATTGCCCAGTCAAGAGATGACTCAGAGCTTAAGACCACTGACTGCCTTCCAAAGGACTTGAGTCCAATTCTACATGGTGGTTCACAAACATTGGTAACTCCAGTTCCATGGAATCTGATGCCCTCTTCTGGCCTCAAGGATGCATGCATTTGATGCACAGGCATGCAAGCAACACACACACACACACACACACACTTTTTTAAAATGTCATTACCCAGCCTCAAGTATTTTGTCATAGAAACCACTCCTACTTCTGCTTGAAGGAGAACACTAAAGAGCTAGAGGACCCCAAAGTAAGACCAATTTGTTCTGATATACCAGGTATGCTGAGGAGGCAGGAACAAAAAGGAAGAGACCACATTTTAAAAAAAAGAGAGAGAGAGAGCCATCTAGGCACCATTTTTCCAAAACATTTCACAGAAAATTAAGTTCTACTGACTTAAGATCATAGCAGGTAGAGGTGTGTCAGGAAAAATTCCCAGATGTCCAATGTTGTTCTCCCTCAAACACACACTAATGTTGATTATGAGCAAGAAGTTTGAATATGATTTAATGCCATGCCCTATCTTTCCACCTATGTAAGAGGGATTTTATAGATGTATCTGAGGCCCCTAGTAAGCTGACTTGGGGTGAGTTAAAGTGGGTATTTTCCTGTGTGGTCCTGACCTAATCACAAATACACTTTAACAGGAAGCAGGTCTTCTCAGAAGTCCATGGTGACAAGCATCTCTAGGAATGGCCTTAAAGAAGCACTTGTCACAAGTGCAGGAGGCCATGTACCAGAAATGGCAGATAGCATGGCACAGTTGGAATTAAGAAGCAAAGAGCTTAGAATACAACCTTATACCTCAGGAAACTGAAGCCCTGACCAAAACCTTGACTTCTCCTTCAGTAGAGGATATAGCCTACCTGTGCCCACAGTCTCAATCTATGTCAGATAAAAGTGCTGAGGCTATTTCTGATTACATTTGAGGTCACTAATTACATAGCAATAGAAAAGCAATGTGTGGGACAAAGGAGAAAGATGTGCAGAGCAGAAGCAGAATTGCTAGCACCTCAAGAGAAACTAGGCAGCAAGAAAACCTCAGGTTTCAAGACTTGATTAAAAAAAAAATCACAAAATAGATTGAACAGTCAAATATTGAGTGCTTGATATGTGCCAGGTGACTGAAGTCTCCCTAGCCCTAAAGCGGAACCCAATCTCCTCCTCACATGAGCCCCCCACCCCCTGAAAAGGATGAAACCCAAAGTTCTCCATAGAGGATTCCAGTGGTAGGGCTCAGAGCCTGGCTGTCGCTCCAACTTCTACCCAATCACCAAATGCTGGTGACTAGGGAAGGGGTGAGATGTGCACCCCGAGAGGACAAGCAAAGAACAGCAAATGCTTCTCTCCTCCCAGGAAACTCACGACTGCTGTCTAGAACAGTTCTTCCAGAATATTAAAAAATGGATCCACAGCTGGCCTTTTCTCCTCTTTCCTCCCTCCCACGCCCCCTTCCTTCTCCTCTCTCTCCCTTTCCCCCTTGCCTTCCCTCCCTCTCTCCATGTTTCCTTTAGGAGATTTGTGGGAGTTTTGTTGCTCATGAATCATTTTAGTATTTGGCTCTTTTAAAGAGGGTTCAGTGGAGCTAGGGACTTTGTTTTATTTTTTTCTTTTCCTTTTTTTTCCCCGTATTTATTTTTTTCTTTTGGTTCCTTGAGAAAAGGTTTCTCTGTGTAACAGACTCCTAAACTTACTTTGCAGATTAGGCTGGCCTCAGACTCACAGAGATCTACCTGTCTTTGCTTCCCAAATGCTGGGACTAAAGGTGAGCGCCATCACACACACACACCCAGCTAGAGGAACTGTTTTTTTTTTTTTTTTTTTTTTTTTAACATTAGAAATAAAAGTTACATAAGATGCACAGGGAATATACCTTTTAAAGAGAAATCTACCTCCTCCTTTTCCCTTTTTAAAATCTCTAAGTCTTGACCAGGAAAATAAACATTTTTAATGACAACGTTTGTGAAATTGCCAAGTAGATGGGTCAATAGAACATGGAGAACCCGTTCTACAGGAGAGTACCATGATGCTACTGTCCCATCTGACAATGGACACAAACTACAGACACACAGAAGGACCATCCATGGATGAAGAGTCCAAAACAAAACAAAACCACAGTGCCTAGGGGAATGAACATCAACCAAACCCGAGGTGGCCAGGCTGCAGCCTTAACCTTTGAAGGGAGGGTGATCATTCCGAGAGGCACAGGATGAGAACGCAAGGTCTGGAAGAGGGCAGGTGCAAGTCTGGGGAAACTGGAAGACTCTAGGCATGTTTGTGTGGCAATATAGCATTTGAGAAGGAAAGGGAAGAATGGGGAATGTTCAGGACAAGCTACTAACGGGGAGGCCTTAATTGCCTATCCCAAGCCTTTCCTGTAGCAATGGACAGCTGCTAAGGACCTTTGGAATGAGGAAAAGCTAAAGTCTCACAACAATTGGCAGTGTTTAGATGGGCTCCATGGTGGAGTGGCTGATGGACGTTTATGACAAAGTGATACAGATGTGCCGTGCCAGGCCATGGTAGTGGAGATGGAGAGAACACGGTGATGTCACTCAAGGGAATCCAACAATGCAGGGCTGCCAAGGTTTTCTCTCTGCACGGTTATTGTGGGCTCACTCAGGTGTTCTTGCAGAATTCATGACTAAATGAGAATATCTGAAATTTAAAATAAGTCACACATAAAACGGCATTGCGATGGTGAAGAGATACTCGAGGTGTACTGCAAGGCAGTCTTAGAGATACTCCCTGGGTACAAATTGGCAGCAGAATGTGCAGCTTCATCCCAGAGATCCCTAGGTGGTCACATATCTTCTGGTCCCCCAAATAAGAAGCCGGTTCCAGGGTGACCTCAGTTTCTTCTTCATGGGATTAATGTCTTAGAAGAAGAGCATCCTGATAGCTTCAAAGCAAAGCTAGTCATATTTCCACTCATATTTTTTTTTACATTGTTTTGGCGTCTTCTCTACAAACTCTATGAACCTGAGCTATAACCTCATACCTTGAACCTAAAGACTAGGGAAACAGCAGCGGAAGCATCAAGGGGAAGGGTGGGACACTGCTCCCTCAGGGTAGTGAGACCTCTGCCACAAAGCAAAGGATGAAATTAATGTCCTTGTAAGAGTCAAGACTTAAGCAAGGTTTACTTCTTGCTTTAAATTCGGAGACTTGAGGGAGGAGATGGGAGGAAAGAAACAGAAAAAAAGCAGCCCTGGGTGCTTTGGACTAAAACAAGCAGTTTCAGTTGTAGCACTCGGGAGACAGAAGTAGGCAGATCTCTGCCAGGTTAAGGCTAGCCTGGTCTATGCAGCTAGTTCCAGGCCATCCAGAACTACTTAGAACCCATCCCCCAAGAAAATGCAGTTCCCACACCCCAGAGGAGGATGAAGAGATGTTGCCCTTCAATGTCTACTTGAGAAGGATCCTCTGTATACATGTGTAAATGTTCCCAGCTCTGTTATGAGCCACGGCCAGCAGGGATGATGAGTGGGAACAAGGAGAGAGGACCCTGTTGCTCTGCCTCCAATCCCACAGGTCAGTCATATACCCCTGACTCAGACTTAAATCAGAGGTACATGTTCTAGAAATGATCCTGGACCTCCCTGGAGCCCAGGTAACAACCCTGAGCCCATTCTGAAGCAAGGATGAGTGAGGGGGAACGGGGTTAGAAGGCTCAACAAGGGCAGGTGGGAAGGAAGACTGGGAGGGGCCACACACACTTGTGCAGCTAGACTTAAACAGCTGGAGTCAGGGGCAGAACAAACCTCAGGAAGTAAGGCCAATGCTTGGGAAAAGCTACTAGCAAAGGAAGGTGTTTAATTTCTTAAGAAAACATGCTAGCTGGTTTTATATCAACTTGACACAAGTTAGAGTCATAGGACAAGAGGGAACTTCGATTAAGAAAATACCTCCATTAAGAGATGACTGTAAGGCATTTTTTCCTAATTAGTGATTGATGGGGGACGGCACAGCTCATTGTGGCTGAAGCCATCCCCAACCCGGTGGTCCCGGGTTCTATTTTTAAAAACAGGCTGAGCAAGCCAGAGGGTAGCAAACCAGCAAGCAGCACCCCTCTATGGCTTCTTCAGCTCCCGCCTCCAGGTTCCTGCCCTGTTTGGGTTCCTTTCCTCGCTTCCTTCTAGAATGAACAGTGATGTGGAAGTGTAAGCCAAATGAACCTTGTCTTCCCTAAATTGCTTTGGTCATGGTGTTTCAACAGAGCAATCACAACCTTAACTAGGACAGAACTCTCTGTCTTAGTTTTGGAGAGGAGGGATATAAGTACTTGCTTGAATTATGCTCCAAATGCATGCATGAGTACACATACACGAACACACACAGAACTTGAGCCTGGCTTCCCAGTGGGCATCTTCCTGTCTTGTGCATCTCAGTGTTGGTTATGCATTCTCTTTTCCCCAAACACCTATACAACTAGTGTATCGCTTAGGAAAATGCACTGACTACATCAGCACAAGTGTAGAATGTAGTCAGATCCCAAACTCTTAAAGGCTGCTACAGTCAGGAGACCTAGACCCAACTCTGCAATCTGCTGGCTAATACCTTGAGAAAAACCAGGTGGGCCTCCTTGTCTATCAACACTTACTCTACAGGCTGGAGTGGTCCTGAAGGTAGTAAGCTAACCAACGCACTGAGTGCCCTTGCTAATGCAATGGCAGCTTACCCAAGGTTGCTAAGTGGCTCAAGTTCTACTCTTCCTACCTTTAACCTCTCTACCAGATTCAGTGCCCTAGTGTTCCTTCCATGTGGAAAGAGGATGGTAAGTATAGAAAAAGAGTAGAAAAGTGTCATAAACTAAAAGCTCTTGTGACCCCCAAACCCACACATTGATATTTAATATTCAGGGTGATGGATTGGGAGATGGTTTATAAATAATTCAGTCGTGAAGGTGGAGAGCCTTCTAAATGAGATGAGTAGCATAGCACGAATAAAGTCCAGAGAGATTTTCAGTTGTCTCTCCACGAACCGAAAATACAAGAAGCCAACAGTCTGCAATCTGGATGAGCATCCCTCACCAGAGCGTGGGTACCAATAGGGTAATCCCAGACTCCTCACATCCAAGATCATAAGTAAACGCTTGCTGGCTAAGCCATCCAGTCCACAATCACATGCAACATCAATCTGACCTACTATAACCAGGATAGAATCTAGTAAAGAACTAATGCCTGGGGCTAGAGAAATGGCTCAGTGGGTAAGCACACTTACTGCTCCTGCAGAGAATCTGGGTTCAATTCCCAGCACCACATGGTTGGGATTACAATTATCGTAATCTTTAGAGGATCCAACCCCCTTTTCTGACTTCTGTAGGCTTTCGCCCATATACATGCATACAGTCACACGCACACATTAAGTAATCAACT
This sequence comes from Apodemus sylvaticus, assembly GCF_947179515.1. Taxonomy (NCBI): domain Eukaryota; kingdom Metazoa; phylum Chordata; class Mammalia; order Rodentia; family Muridae; genus Apodemus; species Apodemus sylvaticus. The sequence continues at coordinate 74,909,462 of NC_067478.1, read as the reverse complement.
TTCAAAAAGAAGTCTCCTTAGCAAATGGCATTAAATCCCTCTACTCTTCTTAACTTAAAGTTTTATTTTTATTATTTTATGTGAATGTGTGTGGGTGTGTGTACATGAGTACAGGTGCCATTGGAGGCTAGAGATCTCGTATCCCCCTGAAGCTGGAATTATAGGCAGTTGTAAGCCACCCAAAATCGGTGCTGAGAACTGAACACAGGTCCTCAGCAAGGGTAGGATGTGCTCTTAACTGATACTTCATCTTTCCAGCTCTTTTATGTCAGATTCAGTCCTCTTAATGCTGCTCTGTATACCTCCCAGCATCTTCAAATCAGAGTAGTCAAGGTTTAACAGTTCAGATATACTATATAGAAATAGTCTTCAAAAGCACCGAAGAGCCTCAACATTGAGGATTGAAATCATTTCATTATTAATAGATCTTTTGTCTAGGAAGCAGGTTTGCTCCTAACAGTACTACTCCCTTCACACCTCAAAGAAGATACTGAGCATCATTACCTCCATATGGAGTTGCTCCAACTGTGGTGTCTTAATCAGGGTTTTATTGCTGCGAACAGACACCATGACCAAGGCAACTCTTATAAGGACAATATTTAATTGGGGCTGGCTTATAGGTTCAGAGGTTCAGACCATTACCATCAAGGTGGGAATATGGCAGCATCCAGAAAGGCATGGTGCAGGAGGAACTAAGAGTTCTACATCTTCATCTGAAGTCTACTAGGAGAATGAGGGCCACACCCACAGTGACACACCTACTCCAACAAGGGCATACCTTCTAATAGTGCCACTCCCTGGGCTGAGCATATACAAACCATCACATTCCACTCCCGCGCCCCCATAAGCTTGTTCAAACATGAGTCTATGAGGGCCATACCTAAAACATAGCATAATACAAAATATATTTAGTCCAACTTCCAAGGTCCCCATAGTCTATAGCAGTCTCAACTATGGTAAAAGTTCAAAGTTTAATGTCTCTTCTGAGAGCCATCCAATCACTTAACTGTAATCCCCAAAGCAAGACAGGAAACTAGCTGGGCAGCCTCTAAACTCTGTATCTCCATGTCTGATTTCAAGGAGGTGTGTTCAGATCTCTAACTCCTTTTTCATCTTTGTTGACTGCAATAAACTTCGTTTTCCTGGGCTGGTTCCACTCCCTGTTAGCAGCTTTCCTCAGCAGATAGCCCATGACTCTGGCATCTCAAACATCTTGAGGTCTCCAGGGCAACTTTAATGTTACACCTTGTTTCAATGTTTGGGAGACATGATCTTCTGTTCTCCTCCCAAGGGTTGACATTACTTCTCCAGTTCTATTCTCTGTAGCACTCTTAAATTCAGGCTGATCCACTGCTACTGCTATCTTGGTGATCATCCCATGGTACTAGCATTTCCAATATAGTGGTGTCTTCTGCTGCAACCAGGCTTTACCAATAGCCTCTCATACACTCTCTTCATGGTGCCAAGCCTCAACTCCTTTGCACAACCCCCTCAGTCCTGGGTCATCAGCTACAACTGAGGCTCATCTTTACCAGTGGCCTTCCCTGGCCTCTCACAGTGCCAAACCTCAGCTGTTCTTCATAACACCTTCATGCTTCAAAGCCAGTACTACCTGAGTGACTCTAACACATTACCAAGTCCAGTTGCAACACAAGGTACAACCTTGGCTATCTCTGGAGCACAGCTTCTTTGTGTACTCATAAAATACTTCCCAGAAGATTTCACCTCAGTGATGCTGGTCTCTTCTTAATCACCACTAATTTCTAACTGATTAGCTCCAGCTAATCAGTATCGATTGTTCCAGTAATCCT